>NC_045956.1:183532166-183832166 GCF_010909765.2 Amblyraja radiata
GGCCCGAGCGTGTGTAGGGTAGTGTTGATGTGCGGAGATCGCTGGTCGGCGCGGACTCGGTGGGCCTGTTTCCGCGCTGTATCTCGAAACTAAACTAAATTTACCCTAACACCGCCATAATGACACCAATGGAATATGTGAAAGACCCAGTCACTAATGAATACTAAAAAGTTTATCATCTTGCAAAATGCTTTAAAAACCATGGGATAATGTGTGTGTGAAGTTGGATTTCCTGAAAATCATAGAACAATACAGCACAGGAACAGGCCCTACAGCCCAAAGTCTAATGCTCTAGGCAGAAAACTACCAGTTTGGATGTCTGAAGAAGGGTCTCGACCCGAAATGTCACCTATTCCTTCGCTTCATAGATGCTGCCTCACCCGCTGAGTTTCTCCAGCATTTTTGTCCACATTTGGATGTGGAAAGTAGGTTTCCATTGGTGGGAGAGGTCATAACCTCAGAATTAAAGGGCGTCTTTTAGAAAGGAGGCGAGGGGTAACTTCTTTAGTCAAAGGGTGGTTAATCTGTGGAACTCATTGCCACAGGGGCCAAAAGTCAGTGGATACTTTTAAGGCAGAGATAGACAAATGCTTGATTAGAATGGGTGTCAAGGGTTAGAGGAATGCAGGAAAATAGGTCTAGTTGGCAGAGATTGGCCATGATTGAATGGCGGAGTAGACTCGATGGGCCGAATGGCCTAACTCTGCTCCTCATAGAGCGGAGGGAGACCATCGAGAGAGAGGTGGATCGTTGACAGCATGATTGTGACCAGGTTAATAGTCATAGTCATAGAGTGATACAGTGTGGAAACAGGCCCGTGGGCCCAACTTGCCCACACCGGCCAACATGTCCCAGCTACACTAGTCCAACCTGCCTGCGCTTGGTCCATATCCCTTCCAACCTGTCCTATCTATGTACCTGTCTTACTGTTTCTTAAACGTTGGGAAAGTCCCAGCGTCAACTACCTCCTCTGGCAGCTTGTTCCATGCACCCGCCACCCTTTGTGTGAAGACATTACCCCTCAGATTCCTATTAAATCTTTTCCCCTTTACCTTGAACCTATGTCCCCTGGTCCTCGATTCCTCTACTCTGAGCAAGAGACTCTGTGCATCTACCCAATCTATTTTTCACACAGAGAGTGGTGAATCTCTGGAACTCTCTGCCACAGAAGGTAGTTGAGGCCAGTTCATTGGCTATATTTAAGAGGGAGTTAGATGTGGCCCTTGTGGCTAAAGGGATCAGGGGGTATGGAGAGAAGGCAGGTACAGGATACTGAGTTGGATGATCAGCCATGATCATATTGAATGGCGGTGCAGGCTCGAAGGGCCGAATGGCCTACTCCTGCACCTATTTTCTATTCCTCTCATGATTTGTTTTAGTTTTAGAGATACAGCGCGGAAATAGGCCCTCCGGCCCCGGGTCCGTGCCGACCAGCGATCCCCGCACATTAACACTATCCTACACCCACTAGGGACAATTTTTACATTTACCAAGCCAAATAACCTACAAACTTGCACGCCTTCAATGTACCCATGTACACATGACAAAAAGTATAATTGAATTCCTCACGGTCATCAGACCAATAGTCCTTCCATAAGCTAAGGGTGTAGTCCTGATCTTCCAACCTACCTCGTTGTGGACCTTGCACATTTTTCTTTCTGCACTTTGTCAGTAACTGCAACGCTGTAACACTGTATTCTGCAGTCTGGTATTTTTCACTGTGTTGGACTTGTGTGTGCGTTTCTTGTACTCGTATATAGTATGACTTGACAGGATAGCATGCAAAACAAAACGTTTTTACGTGTTTATGTGTTGTAAATAAACCAATATTTACATCGAATCCCACGCTCCGATGTTACTCAACCTTGTCCACTGCCTTTGGCATGACATCTTTGGGTGCAAGTAGTTCTAGAACCCATTCTTTGATGTCACTAATCTCAACTGTTACACAGTCCTCCAGTACAACATGGGACGGCACAGTGGCGCAGCGGTAGAGTTGCTGCCTTGCAGCGGCAGAGACCCGGGTTCGATTCCGACTACGGGTGCTGCCTGTACGGAGTTTGTACGTTCTCCCCGTGACCTTGTGAATCTGTGGAATTCTCTGCCCCAGAAGGCAGTGGAGGCCAATTCTCTGGATGCTTTCTAGGGAGAGTTAGATAGAGCTCTTGACATTAGGGCTTGTACACTCTGGAGTTTAGAAGGATGAGAGTACATCTCATTGAAACATATAAGATTGTTAAGGGCTTGGACACGCTAGAGGCAGGAAGCGTATTCCCGATGTTGGGGGAGTCCAGAACCAAGGGCCACAGTTTAAGAATAAGGAGTAAGCCATTTAGAATGGAGACGAGGAAACACTTTTTCTCACAGAGAGTGGTGAGTCTGTGGAATTCTCTGCCTCAGAGGGCGGTGGAGGCAGGTTCTCTGGATGCTTTCAAGAGAGAGCTAGATAGGGCTCTTAAAAATAGCGGAGTCAGGGGATATGGGGAGAAGGCAGGAATGGGGTACTGATTGGGAATGATCAGCCATGATCACATTGAATGGCGGTGCTGGCTTGAAAGGCCGAATGGCCTACTCCTGCACCTATTGTCTATTATTGTGCATTGACCGCGTGGGTTTTCTCCGGGTGCTCCAGCTTCCTCCCACATCCCAAAGGCATGTAGGTATGCACGTTAATAGTCTTGTGTAAATTGTCCCGTGTGTAGGGGAGAACTAGTGTATGGATGATGGCTGGACGGCACGGACTCGGGCCGAAGGGCCTGTTTCCGTGCTGTATCTCTAAATTAAACCATATTCTGGACTCTGGCATTTTTCTTTTATCACTTCGTGGTGGGGCTTGGCTGTTGTACTCATTTATTTTAGACTTCAAAGTTTAGAGGTACAGCGTGGAAACAGGCCCTTCGTCCCACCGAGTCTGCGCCGACCAGTGATCCCTGCACACTAAAGGGCCTGTCCCACTTTCATGACCTAATTCACAACTTTTTTTTACTTGTGGTCATTTTTCATCAGGCTAGAAGAACGCCCCAACCTACTTGATGCCACGAGTACCTACGACTAGCATCACAACCTACCTACGACCTCGTGACGACCATGCTGCGAGGATGAGTCAAGGGCAAACTCTGCAGAGGTCGCGAATTAGGTCGTGAAAGTGGGACAGGCCCTTAACACTATCCTATACACACAAGGGACAATTTATAACCATATAACAATTACAGCACGGAAACAGGTCATCTCGGCCCTTCTAGTCCGTGCCGAACACTTACTCTCACCTAGTCCAATCTACCTGCACTCAGAACATAACCCTCCATTCCTTTCCCGTCCATATACCTATCCAATTTATTTTTAAATGATAAAATCGAACCTGCCTCCACCACCTTCACTGGAAGCTCATTCCACACAGCTACCACTCTCTGAGTAAAGAGGTTCCCCCTCATGTTACCCCTAAACTTCTGTCCCTTAATTCTCAAATCATGTCCTCTTGTTTGAATCTTCCCTACTCTCAATTGAAAAAGCTTATCCACGTCAACTCTGTCTATCCCTATCATAATTTTAAAGACCTCTATCAAGTCCCCCCTTAACCTTCTGCGCTCCAAAGAATAAAGACCTATCTTGTTCAGCCTTTCTCTGTAACTTAGTTGCTGAAACCCAGGCAACATTCTTGTAAATCATCTCTATTCTGTTGACATCTTTCCTATAATTTGGCGACCAAAATTGTACACCATACTCCAGAATTGGCCTCACCAATGCCTTGTACAATTTTAACAATACATCCCAACTTCTATACTCAATGCTCTGATTTATAAAGGCCAGCACACCAAAAGCTTTCTTTACCAATTTTTACCGTAAATTTACAATTTACAGAAGCCAATTCAACTACAAACCTGCACATCTTTGGAGTATGGGAGAAAACCTACGAGGCAACCAACCGTACACTGGTTCAAACCAGTTTCTCTGGCGCTGGGCTACCCCGAGCATGCAAAATTTCACAATGTACCTTGGTACACATGACAATAATAAGCCAATAACGACAGATTAGGGGTCAGAAACAAGAGTCTTCAATGTCCAAATGATGCTGGTATTATTTATTCATGGTACGGGCACAGATAAACACCAAAGTCAATATCCCCCCTCCCCCCACCGTCTCGTATGGGTCTTACCCCTTTGGGGGCCACATGAACGCACATCATTTCATTAAAACCCACTCTTATCTTCAGTACAACTATCCCAATGGATGAGTAACTTAGAGCTTCAAATAAACTTTTTTATTTAAAAAAAGGAAATAAATAAGCAAACAAACCAAACGGCGTGTGTTTCTGGCTCCTTCCATTGAATGTGGAGAGGTCCTTGTTCCCAGTCCGCCCCTCTCCACTGGGATGACGCCATGGATAATGGTGGCCATCTTGGATCACCATTTGGGGTGGGAGTGGTTGGTTCCCAGGGGGTTTGTCTCCGACAGGCTGGTCGACGTTCGCTGCTGGATGGACGCCAAGGGGCTCGGAGGATGGGGGGGGGGCGGATGGCGTCTCGCCCCATTGCTCCGTCTCACACCACTGAAGCACGGAGAAGGGGGCCATCCTCAAGGTTACCTCGCAGCTCCGCGGTGGCGTTTAGTTTCAGTTCCGGTCAGCGTGTGGAGGTGCACGGGGGCCCCGCAGTTGCAGGAGGAAGGCGGAATGGAAGGGGAGCCGTCCCCTTCTCCGTCACCAAACGACGGCTTTCCATTGAAGCTGGAGAGTTCCTTGTTGTCGGTCCGCCCCGCTCGACTGGGATAGCGCCATGGATAATGGCGGCCATCTTGCATGGCCATTTAGGGGTGGGAGTAGTTGGTTGGTCAACGTTGGCTGCTGGATGGATGCCAAGGGGGGGGGGGGGGCAGACTCAGTGCATCCAGGAGGATGGGAGGGGAGTCCACGCCGTCTTGGCCCATTGTCCTGACACGTCATCGGAGCACGGGAAAGGAGGCCATCCCAAGGCCACGTCGCAACTACGCGATGGCTTTTGGTTTCAGATCCAGCCAGTGTGTGGAGGTACACGTGGACCACGCGGTGGCTGGAGGAAGTCAGAGGGGAAGGGCAGGGGGCGGCCCAGTCCAGCCCTGGTTGTAACAACACGGCAAGCTTTATCCGCCAGGCGGCTCATCGTCCCCGCTTCTCCCTCACGCTGTATTGCAGGACCATTGGCGTGGGCTGTAAGGATGAAGCAGGTCACGAAAGTGTTAGACAATAGACAATAGGTGCAGGAGCAGGCCATTCGGCCCTTCGAGCCAGCACCACCATTCAATGTGATCATGGCTGATCACCCCCAATCAGTACCCCGTTCCTGCATCTCCCCATATCATATAACCATATAACAATTACAGCACGGAAACAGGCCATCTCGGCCCTTCTAGTCTGTGCTGAACACGTATTCTCCCCTAGTCCCATCTACCTGCACTCAGACCATAACCCTCCATTCCTTTTTTGTCCATATAACTATTCAATTTATTTTTAAATGATAAAATCGAACCTGCCTCCACCACCTTCACTGGAAGCTCATTCCACACAGCTACCACTCTCTGAGTAAAGAAATGCTCTCTCTTGAAAGCATCCAGAGAACCGGCCTCCACTGCCCTCTGAGGCAGAGAATTCCACAGACTCACCACTCTCTGTGAGAAAAAGTGTTTCCTTGTCTCCGTTCTAAATGGCTTACTCCTTATTCTTAAACTGTGGCCCCTGGTTCTGGACTCCCCCAACATCGGGAACATGTTTCCTGCCTCTAGCGTGTCCAAGCCCTTAGTAATCTTATATGTTTCAATGAGATGCCCTCTCATCCTTCTGAACTCCAGAGTGTACAAGCCCAGCTGCTCCATTCTCTCAGCACACAAGAAGCATGGTGGCAGTGGTAGTTGCTGCCTCACAACCCCAGAGACCCGGGTGTTGTCTGTACGGAGTTTGTACGTTCTCCCCGTGACCTGCGTGGGTTTTCTCCGGGTGCTCCGGTTTCCAATCGGCCACCATTCAAATACTCTTGTATTGTTCATGCACTCTTGGAGAATTCATGTCAGAGAGGGATATGGGCCAAACGCAGGCAGGTGGAACTACTGTAGATGGGACATGTTGGGCGGTGTGGGCAAGTTGGTCTGAAGGGTTTGTTTCCACATTGTATCACTCTATGAACCATCAGGCTCTTTAACACTATGCAGCACCAACGAAACCGAGGAGCACCTTCATCAATCTGATCATCAATCTATTATCTGAATGGTGGCCGATTAGGAAAAGGGGAGATGCAACGAGACCTGGGTGCCATGGTACACCAGTCATTGAAAGTAGGCATGCAGGTGCAGCAGGCAGTGAACAAAGCGAATGGTATGTTAGCATTCATAGCAAAAGGATTTGAGTATAGGATCAGGGAGATTCTACTGCAGTTGTACAGGGTCTTGGTGAGACCACACCTGGAGTATTGCGTACAGTTTTGGTCTCCTAATCTGAGGAAATACATTCTTGCCATAGAGGGAGTACAGAGAAGGTTCACCAGACCGATTCCTGGGATGTCAGGACTTTCATATGAAGAAAGACTGGTTAGACTCGGCTAGTACTCGCTAGAATTTAGAAGATTGAGGGCGGATCTTATAGAAACTTACAACAATCTTAAGGGGTTGGACAGGCTAGATGCAGGAAGATTGTTCCCGATGTTGGGGAAGTCCAGAACAAGGGGTCACAGTTTAAGGATAAGGGGGGAAATCTTTTAGGACCGAGATGAGAAAAACATTTTTCACACAGAGTGGTGAATCTGTGGAATTCTCTGCCACAGAAGTTAGTTGAGGTCAGTTCATTGGCTATATTTAAGAGGGAGTTAGATGTGGCCCTTGTGGCTAAAGTGATCAGGGGGCATGAAGAGAAGGCAGGTACAGGATACTGAGTTGGATGATCAGCCATGATCATATTGAATGGCGGTGCAGGCTCGAAGGGCCGAATGGCCTACTCCTGCACCTATTGTCTATGTTTCTATCAACAGACTGGTTCCACCAAGATGCTGCACAGAACGCCACAGGAGATCCTTCTGCCCTGTGGCTATCAAACTGTACAACTCCTCCCCCTTCTGTCGTGGGGTAGACTGACTCCCCTCCGCCTTCCCACCACCTCTTCCGCCCGCCCCCACCCCCCTCCAAATCTTTGCACATGCCCAATCATGGACTTTCCACGCATCACCTTAATGTAATGTTTCATATATCGTGTTGCATCTTAAGACTGTCGGCAGACCAATTTCCCTCCTGTTCTATCCTGTATCGTATCATATCGTAACCGCTTTGGCTTGTCTTTCGATGCACTTTGGATTCCCCCCCCGCACTAAGAACATGTTCTAGGAGCAGATTTAGGCCATTCGGCCCATCACGTCTACTCCGCCATTCAATCACGGCTGATCCATCCTTCCCTCTCAACCATATTCTCCTGCCTTTGCCCCATAACCCGACACCCGTACTATTCTTGAATGGCTTGATAGTAATCGTGTATTGTCTTTCTGCTGGCGGGTTAGCACGCCACAAAGGCTTTTCACTGTACCTTGGTACACGTGGCAATAAACTAAACTGAACTTAGGTCAGAGTCATACAGATGGCCCTTCAATCTCCGCCTCAAAGATATCCATTGAGTCGGCCTCCACAGCCGTCTGTGGAAATGAATTCCACAAATTCACAACCCCCTTCACAAATTCCTCCTCATCCCCTTCCTAAAGGTATGTTGTTTTATTTTGAGGCTGTGGCCTCTGGTCCTAGACTCTCTCACCAGTGGAATCTTGGATCATCAGCCATGATCATATCGAATGGCGGTGCAGGTTTGAAGGGCCGAATGGCCTACTCCTGCACCTATTTTCTATGTTTCTATGTCTAACTTCTTCTCCACATCAACTCTATCCAAGCCTTTCACCATTCAGTGAGTTTCAATGAGGTCCCCCCCCCCCCCCCCTTTCATCCTTCTAAACTCCAGCCAGTACTGGCCCAGTGCTGTCAAAGGCTCATCATACATTAACCCAATCATTGAGTTTAGTTTAGTTTAGAAATACAGCGTGGAAATAGGCATTTCATCCCACTGAGTCCACGCAGACTAGCGATCTCATAGAACATAGAAACATAGAAAATAGGTGCAGGAGGAGGCCATTCGGCCCTTCGAGCCAGCACCACCATTCATTGTGATCATGGCTGATCGTCCCCTATAAATAACCCGTGCCTGCCTTCTCCCCATATCCCTTGACTCCACTAGCCCCTAGAGCTCCATCTAACTCTCTCTTAAATCCATCCAGTGACTTGGCCTCCACTGCCCTCTGTGGCAGGGAATTCCATAAATTCACAACTCTCTGGGTGAAAAGGTTTTTTCTCACCTCAGTCTTAAATGACCTCCCCTTTATTCTAAGACTGTGGCCCCTGGTTCTGGACTCGCACAACATTGGGAACATTTTCCCTGCATCTAGCTTGTCCAGTCCTTTTATAATTTTATATGTTTCTATAAGATCCCCCTCATCCTTCTAACCTCCAGTGAATACAAGCCTAGTCTTTTCAATCTTTCCTCATATGACAGACCCGCCATCTCCACATACTAACACTATCCTACACACACTAGCTACAATGTACACCTATACCAAGCAAATGAATCTACTAACCTGTACGTGTTTGGAGTTTGGGGGGAAACTGAAGATCTCAGAAAGCCAACGCAGGTCACGGGGAGAACGTACAAATTTCCAACAGACAGCACCCATGGTCAGGATCGAACCCAGGACCCTGACGCTGTGAGGCAGCAACGCTCTACCGATGCTCCACTGTGCCGCACATTCCTGGGATTATTCTCGTGTTATAAGGATTACAATTATTTATTTATTGAATTTGTGATTATTATATTTATCTGTGTATTGAGTTTACAGGCCTTTTAAACTGCTGCAAGTCAGAAGTTCATTGTTACGTTGTCAGTCCATATGACAATTAAACACTATCGACTGTTTTGGTCCCCTAATTTGAGGAAGGACATTCTTGCTATTGAGGGAGTGCAGCGTAGGTTTACAAGGTTAATTCCCGGGATGGCGGGACTGTCGTATGCTGAGAGAAGTTTACCAGGTTAATTCCCGGGATGGCGGGACTGTCATATGCTGAGAGAATGGAGCAGCTGGGCTTGTACACTCTGGAGTTTAGAAGGATGAGAGGATATCTTATTGAAACATATAAGATTATTAAGGGTTTGGACACGCTAGAGGCAGGAAACCTGTTCCCGATGTTGGGGGAGTCCGGAGTCCAGAACCAGGGGCCACAGTTTAAGAATAAGGGGTAAGGCATTTAGAACGGACACTTTTCACACAGAGAGTTGTGAGTCTGTGGAATTATCTGCCTCAGAGGGCGGTGGAGGCCGGTTCTCTGGATACTTTCAAGAGAGAGCTAGATAGGGAGTGGAGTCAGGGGATATGGGGAGAAGGCAGGAACGGGGTACTGATTGGGGATGATCAGCCATGATCACATTGAATAGTGGTGCTGGCTCAAAGGGCCGAATGGCCTACTCCTGCACCTATTGTCTATTGACTCAGAACAGATTTGGTGCCTGCCTCTAGCCTCTCCCCTCCCGCAAGATATCAACCAGAGAGGCTGCATCTTTACAGTCGTACTTGGATCCCCGCCTAAGCACTGTGCAGAAAAAGCAACTTTGAAAGCCATTCATCAATGTCACTACCTAGTCTTTGGAAAATGTGCTGCTCTAAAAGCATAGCTAACTGTTAGAGAGCGTGACGGCGCAGACTTCAATCACTCGTCTCATGCCCTGGAACAAACACACTCTGTCCACCTCCTCCAAACCTCAGCCAGCCTCGCCAACCTTCCTTTGTCATAGAGAGGCACAGAGTGATACAGTGTGGAAACAGGCCCTTTCGGCCCAACTTGCCCACACTGGCCACCACACCACTGGTCCCATCCACACTAGTCCCACCTGCCTGCGCTTGGTCCATATCCCTCCAAACATGTCCTATCCATGTACCTGTCTAACTGCTTCTTAAATGTTGCGATAGTCCCAGCCTCAACTACCTCCTCTGGCAGCTTGTTCCATGCACCTACCACCCTTTGTGTGAAAAGGTTACCCCTCGGATTCCGAGGGGCCACCGTTTAAGAGTAAGGAGTAAGCCATTTAGAATGGAGACGAGGAAACACTTTTTTCTCACAGAGAGTTGTGAGTCTGTGTAATTATCTGCCTCAGAGGACGGTGGAGGCAGGTTCTCTGGATGCTTTCAAGAGAGAGCTAGATAGGGCTCTTAAAAATAGCGGAGTCAGGGAACTGAGTTGGATGATCAGCCATGATCACATTGAATGGCGGTGCTGGCTCGAAGGGCCAAATGGCCTACTCCTGCACCTATTGTCTATTGTCTATAAATCCTTTCCCCTTCACCTTAAACCTTTGTCCTCTGGTCCTCGATTCCCCTACTCTGGGGAAGAGACTCTGTGCGTGTACCCGATCTATTCCTCTCATGATTTTGTACACCTCTCGTCATAAGACATAAGGTCACCCCTCGTCCTAGCCTTCCAGACCCCTCCCTGTAGCTCAGACCCTCTAGTCCTGGCAACATCCTTGTAAACCTTCTCAGCCCAAACCCAATCACAATGGGCCTGATCCCTGAAATACAGTGGACTGCACCATAAAAGCAGGGCGGGAATGGAACAAGCTGTTAAACTCGAGTCTTTGCCTCGGTTAAGTTCATTTTTGTCCAAATATTAAATGGGCAGGTCGGTAACGCAGCGGTAGAGTTGTTGCCTTACAGCGCTTACAGAGGGTTCGATGCTGGCTATGGCTGCTTGTCTGTACAGAGTTTGTATGTTCTCTCTGTGTCCGTGTGGGTTTTCACCAGGTTTCTTCCCAAAGATGTATAGGTTTGTAGATTAATTGGCTTGGTATTAAATCAAAAAGTAAAAATGATCCCTTATGTAGGATAGTGTTAATATGCAGGGATCGCTGGTCGGCGCGGGCTCAGTGGGCCGAAATGTCCGTTTCCGTGCTGTATCTAATTTGAGGAAGGACATTCTTGCTATTGAGGGAGTGCAGCGTAGGTTTACAAGGTTAATTCCCGGGATGGCGGGACTGTCATATGCTGAGAGAATGGAGCAGCTGGGCTTGTATACTCTGGAGTTTAGAAGGATGAGAGGATATCTCACTGAAACATATAAGATTGTTAAGGGCTTAGACACGCTAGAGGCAGGAAACATGTTCCCGATGTTGGGGGAGTCCAGAACCAGGGGCCACAGTTTAAGAATAAGGAGTAAGTCATTTAGAACGGAGACAAGGAAACACTTTTTCTCACAGAGAGTGGTGAATCTGTGGAAATCTCTGCCTGAGAGGGCGGTGGAGGCAGGTTCTCTGGATGCTTTCAAGAGAGAGCTAGATAGGGCTCTTAAAAATAGATATGGGAAGAAAGCAGGAATGGGGTACTGATTGGGGATGATCAGCCATGATCACATTGAATGTCTGTGCTGGCTCGAAGGGCCGAATGGCCTACTCCTGCACCTATTGTCTATTATCTCTAAATGAAACTAAGTTCACAAGTTGCATCTTTGCAGTACTTTCCTCTGGCTTGAGGTCCATATGATATAGCAGAATTAGGCCATTCGGCCCATCGAGTCTACTCCACCATTCAATCATGGCGGATGTCTTTCTCTCAATTCCATTCTCTTACCTTCTCCCCATAACCCCCGACACCATTACTGATTAAGAATCTGCCTTAAAAATACCCTATGTCAGCCTCCACAGCCGCCTGTGACAAAGAAATCAACAGATTCACCACCCTCTGGCTAAAGAAATTCCTCCTTGTCTCCTTTCCAATAGTGCGTCCTTTTATTCTGAGTGAAGTCAGGTTGTAGTCTAAAACACAACCCCACAATACCCCTTGACAGACACAAAATGCTGGAGCAACTCAGCGGGACAGGCACCATCTCTGGGGAGAAGGAATGGGTGTCGTTTCGGGACGAGACCCTTCTTCAGACTAGAGTCAGAAAAGAAGAGTCTCGACCCGAAACGTCGCCCGTTCCTTCTCTCCAGAGATGCGGCCTGTCCCGCTGAGTTGCTCCAGCATTTTGTTTCTATCTCATTTTAAATCAGCATCTGCAGTTCCTTCCTCCACAACAGCCTGATGGAAACCGGAGCATCCGGAGAAAACCCACGCAGCCACGGGGGAGAACGTGCAGACTTCGAACAGACAGCACTCGTAGTCAGAATTGCACCCCGGGGGGGTCTTTGGCGCTGTGAGAGGCAGGAGCTCTGCCGCTGCACCACCGTGCTGCCCCTCTATTTATTAACAGGTTTGCTTACTGCGGTAAATGTCTCATAGACATAGAAAATAGGTGCAGGAGGAGGTCATTCGGCCCTTTGAGCCAGCACCGCCATTCAATGTGATCATGGCTGATCGTCCCCTATCAATAACCCGTGCCTGCCTTCTCCCCATATCCCTTGACTCCACTAGCCCCTAGAGCTCTATCTAACTCTCTCTTAAATCCATCCAGTGACTTGGCCTCCACTGCCCTCTGTGGCAGGGAATTCCATAAATCCACAACTCTCTGGGTGAAAAAGTTTTTTCTCACCTCAGTCTTAAATGACCTCCCCTTTATTCTAAGACCGTGGGCCCTGGTTCTGGACTCGCCCAACATTCCTCTCAGGTTCTCAGCCAGCCCCTCCATCCAAAGTGTCCCATCATGCAGCCGCAACTTACCTTGCCATACCATTTCGAGAGCCAGAGCTGCTTCATGGTCATGTGTTCTGGCAGAGGCTCATTGTCAAACAGAATTTGCACCTGCATGAAGAAAGGTGAACGGTGACAAAGAAGGGGGGTGAGGCACTGTGAACATAGAAACATAGAAAATAGGTGCAGGAGTAGGCCATTCGGCCCTTCGAGCCTGCACCGCCATTCAATATGATCATGGCTGATCATCCAACTCAGTATCCTGTACCTGCCTTCTCTCCATACCCCCTGATCCCTTTAGCCACAAGGGCCACATCTAACTCTGTTTTAAATATAGCCAATGAACTGGCCTCAACTACCTTCTGTGGCAGAGATTACACAGATTCACCACTCTCTGTGAGAAAAATGTTTTTCTCATCTCAGTCCTAAAAGATTTCCCCCTGATCCTTAAACTGTGACCCCTTGTTCTGGACTTCCCCAACATCGGGAACAATCTTCCTGCATCTAGCCTGTCCAACCCCTTAAGAATTTTGTAAGTTTCAATAAGATTCCTCCTCAATCTTCTAAATTCTAGCGAGTACAAGCCGAGTCTATCCAGTCTTTCTTCATATGAAAGCCCTGACATCCCAGAAATCAGTCTGGTGAACCTTCTCTGTACTCCCTCTATGGCAAGCATGTCTTTCCTCAGATTAGGAGACCAAAACTGTACGCAATACTCCAGGTGTGGTCTCACCAAGACCCTGTACAACTGCAGTAGAACCTCCCTGCTCCTATACTCAAATCCTTTTGCTATGAATGCTAACATACCATTCGCTTTCTTCACTGCCTGCTGCACCTGCATGCCTACTTTCAATGACTGGTGTACCATGACACCCAGGTCTCATTGCATCTCCCCTTTTCCTAATCGGCCACCATTCTGATAATAGTCTACTTTCTTTTTCATAGGGACCTGGCTTGGTGGAGGGGGGGGTGGTTGTGGTGAGGGAGGCGCTGAGAACAAATAGGGACCCAGTGTGTGGTGAAGGGGGGGGGGGGGGGAGGGTCGTGAAGGAAGAAGGGACCGTCAGGACTATATTGGATTTTGTTTAAGAAGGAACTGTAGATGCTTGAAAATCGAAGGACGCCAAAAGTGCTGGAGAAACTCAGCGGGTGCAGCAGCATCTATGGAGCGAAGGAAATAGGCAACGTTTCGGCCCGAAACGTTGCCTATTTCCTTTGAAACTATGCCTATTTCCTTTGAAACGTTGCCTATTTCCTTCGCTCCATAGATGCTGCTGCACCCGCTGAGTTTTTCCAGCACTTTAGGACTATATTTTTGGATACTTTCTGCAACGTTTTCTGCGGCCTATGCGTGGCGACTCTTTGCATAGTTGTCTTGTACCCAAAACAAAGAATCTCACTGTACCAAAGTACACGTGACGATAACAAATCCATCAAACTATTTACATGAGGTTCGTTGAGCTCTGTCCTGCGCCCGACACGCCGATGCAGTCACAAAGAAAGCCCATCAACGCCTCTGGGGATTTTTTAGACTGCAGAGGTACAACTTTAAACACTCTCGACTGTTAACAAATTCGGGGCTTGCCTCGACTTTCTCCGCCTACCTGCTGCTGATCCAACACGTTTATTCGGTGGCACAGGACCCTCCTCAAGTGTCGGATCTCCGCTCGGACTGAACACCGCACGTACTTTTGCTGCAATGGTTGGAAAAAAATAAAGGTTTATGACGCAAAATGCATGACGGGGATCGAGTTGTGACTTGGACACTGCACACGCATGTACACACTTCTTCTGCTCACTGCGTGTGCATCTGCTAGCAGACACAAACAAGGCACGCCAGGGCTTTAGAAACATAGAAAATTGGTGCAGGAGGAGGCCATTCGGCCCTTCGAACCAGCACTGCCATTCATTGTGATCATGGCTGATCGTCCCCTATCAATAACCCGTGCCTGCCTTCTCCCCATATCCCTTGACTCCACTAGCCCCTAGACCTCTATCTAACTCTCTTAAATCCATCCAGTGACTTGGCCTCCACTGCCCTCTGTGGCAGGGAATTCCACAAATTCACAACTCTCTGGGTGAAAAAGTGTTTTTCTCACCTCAGTCTTAAATGACCTCCCCTTTATTCTAAGACTGTGGCCCCTGGTTCTGGACTCGCCCAACATTGGGAACATTTTTCCTGCATCTAGCTTGTCCAGTCCTTTTATAATTTTATATGTTTCTATAAGATTCCCCCTCATCCTTTCTAAACTCCAGTGAATACAAGCCTAGTCTTTTCAATCTTTCCTCATATGACAGTCCCGCCATCCCAGGGATCAATCTCGTGAACCTACGCTGCACTGCCTCAATCACAAGAATGTCCTTCCTCAAATTAGGAGACCAAAACTGTACACAATACTCCAGATGTGGTCTCACCAGAGCCCTATACAACTGCAGAAGAACCTCTTTACTCCTATACTGAAATCCTCTTGTTATGAAGGCCAACATTCCATTAGCTTTCTTCACTGCCTGCTGTACCTGCACGCCAACTTTCAGTGACCGGTGTACAAGGACGCCCAGGTCTCGCTGCACCTCCCCCTTACCTAACCTAACCCCATTGAGATAATAATCTGCCCCCTTGTTTTTGCCGCCAAAGTGGATAACCTCACATTTATGTGTACTGAGCTGTTGCCACCGACGAGATCCCAGGTTCCAGGGAAGGAACGGCGCACAAAATGGGCTCAATATCCATTGGGAGAGGAGAATGTCACGCAAACCAACCTCCCCCTTCCCTCGACTCCATCTACACCCTCACAGAGCCGCGTGTACCTACGAGCGAGCGGCCATTACCGTAAATCTCGAGTTCGAATCAGGGCAAACTCGGGAGAACTCTTGGAATGAACTCGTACAGTGGGACAGGGCTATTAGGGATAAGCCATTTAGAACGGAGATGAGGAAAAACTTTTTCACACAGAGAGTTGTAAGTCTGTGGAATTCTCCGCCTCAGAGGCCGGTTCTCTGGATGCTTTCAAGAGAGAGCTGGATAGGGCTCTTAAAGATAGCGGAGTCAGGGGATATGGGGAGAAGGCAGGAACGGGGTACTGATTATGGATGATCAGCCATGATCACATTGAATGGCGGTGCTGGCTCGAAGGGCCAAATGGCCTCCTCCTGCACCTGTTGTCTATTTATGTATAGTATTATCTGATCTGTTTGGATAGCATGCAAAGATGAAGCTTTTCACTGCACCTCGGTCGGCGCACAGGCAGCAATAACATAACCCAAACCTAATTTGAATTCTACTCCACGCAGCAGCTCCAAGATTATTCACTGCACGCACGTGCTCAGCGGATGCAAGGGGGAGGGGAGGAGGGGAAGGAGCGGGGCACTCAGTCTGCCTCCTGACAACAGTGGGAATAATTGAATTTTACTTCAGTGATCTGAGAACACAGGACATGGGAAAAAAAAAAAATCAATAGACCCCCATCTGCTGCAGTGTAGCGATGTGAAATGATTCGTGACCCCTGAGCCTTCACATTAACTGCAAGCTTTGTATCTGCTTCATGTTAAATATGTTTTGGATTTACTGTTAGTCTGGCTATTGGAACAGACACACACACACTGAAACAGCTCCTGCATCTGGAAGCGGTGTCAGGGGAGCGCTGACTGCGCTGACGAAATGTTTCCTGAACAGAGAACCAAGTCGTGGAATCACAGAGTGATACAGTGTGGAAGCAGGCCCCTTCGGCCCAACTTGCCCACACTGGCCAACTGCACTAGCCCCCACCTGCCTGCTCTTGGTCCATATCCCTCCAAACCTGTCCTATCCATGTACTTGTCTAAGTGCTCCTTAAGTGTTGGGATAGTCCCCGCCTCAACTAGTTTAGTTTAGTTTATTGTACAGAGAAGGTTCACCAGACTGATTCCTGGGATGTCAGGACTTTCATATGAAGAAAGACTGGATAGACTCGGCTTGTACTCGCTAGAATTTAGAAGATTGAGGGGGGATCTTATAGAAACTTACAAAATTCTTAAGGGGTTGGACAGGCTAGATGCAGGAAGATTGTTCCCGTTGTTGGGGAAGTCCAGAACAAGGGGTCACAGTTTAAGGATAAAGGGGAAATCTTTTAGGACTGAGATGAGAAAAACATTTTTTACACAGAGTGGCGAATCTCTGGAATTCTCTGCCACAGAATGCAGTTGAGGCCAGTTCATTGGCTATATATAAGAGGGAGTTAGATGTGGCCCTTGTGGCTAAAGGGATCAGGGGATATGGAGAGAAAGCAGGTACAGGATACTGAGTTGGATGATCAGCCATAATCATATTGAATGGCGGTGCAGGCTCTAAGGGCCGAATGGCCTACTCCTGCACCTATTTTCTATGTTTCTATATCACATGTACCGAGGTACAGTGAAAAGCTTTTTGTTGCGTGCTAACCAGTCAGCGGAAAGACTATAGGTTTAAGGCGAAGGGGAAAAGATTTAATAGGAATCTGAGGGCTAACATTTTCACATAATGGGATGGCAGGAAAGATTGAAAAGATTAGGCTTGCATTCACTGGAGTTCAGAAGGATGAGGAGGGAATCTTATAGAAACATACAAAGTTATAAAAGGACTGGACAAGCTAGATGCAGGAAAAATGTTCCCAATGTTGGGTAAGTCCAGAACCAAAGGCCACAGTCTTAGAATAAAGGGGAGGTCATTTAAGACTGAGGTGAGAAAAAACTTTTTCACCCAGAGAGTTGTGAATTTGTGGAATTCCCAGCCACAGAGGGCAGTGGAGGCCAAGTCACTGGATGGATTTAAGAGAGAGTTAGATAGAGCTCTAGGGGCTAGTGGAGTCAAGGGATATGGGGAGAAGGCAGGCACGGGTTATTGATAGGGGACGATCAGCCATGATCACAATGAATGGCAGTGCTGGTTCGAAGGGCCGAATGGCCTCCTCTTGCACCTATTTTCTATGTTTTTATGTCTAATTTTCTATCCATGTACCCGTCTAAGTGCTTCTTAAGTGTTGGGATAGTCCTCGCCTCAACTAGTTTAGTTTAGTTTATTGTCACATGTACCGAGGTACAGTGAAAAGCTTTTTGTTGCGTACTAACCAGTCAGCAGAAAGACTATAGGTTTAAGGTGAAGGGAAAAAGATTTAATAGGAATCTGAGGGCTAACTTTTTCACACAATGGGTGGTGGGTGTATGGAACGAGCTGCCAGAGGAGATAGTTGAGGCTGGGACTATCCCAACATTTAAGAAACATTTAGACAGGGACATGGATAGGGCAGGTTTGGAGGGACATGGGCCAAACGCGGGCAGGTGGGACGAGTATAGCTGGGACATGTTGGTCGGTGTGGGCAAGTTGTGTCGAAAAGCCTGTTTCCACACTGTATCACTCTGTGACTGTGACTTCGTACAGCCAGCGCCCGTAGTCAGGATGGAACCCGCTGCGCCACGGTGTTCTATTCGCATTGCCTCTTGCCTTTATGTTTAACTTGATTGATTATACTGAAGATAAACACAAAATACTGAAGTAACTCAGCGGGTCAGGCAGCGTTTCTGGGCAAAAGGAACAGGTGACGTTTCGGATCGGAACGCGTCTGAAGAAGTGATGTAATACTGAGGCTCTATAAGGCGCTGGTCAGGCCGCATTTGAAACATTGTGGGCCATTTTAGGCACCATATATATCTGAGGAAGGATGTGCTGGCTCTGGAGAGGGTCCAGAGGATGTTTACAAGAATGATCCCAGGAATGAGTGAGTTAACCTATGATGAGCGTTTGACGGCACTGGGCCTGTACTCGCTGGAGTTTAGGAAGAGTGAGGGGGGACCTCATTGAAACTTACAGAATAGTGAAAGGCCCGGATAGAGTGGATGCGGAGAGGATGTTTCCACTAGTGGGAGAGTCTAGGACTAGAGGTCATAGCCGCAGAATTAGAGGACTTTATTTTAGGCAGGATAATTTTTTTTAGTCAGAGGGTGGTGAATCTGTGGAATTCTTTGCCGCACAAGGCTGTGGAGGCCAGGTCAGTGGATATTTTTAAGGCAGAGATAGATTCTTGATTAGTAAAGGTGCCAGAGGTTATTGGAAGAAGGCAGGAGAATGCGGTTAGGAGGGAGAAATAGATCAGCCATGATTGAACGGCGGAGTAGACGATGGGCTGAATGGTCTAACTCTACTCCTATTGGGCCTGTCCCACTCGAACGATTTTTTTAGGCCACTACAGGCGACTAGGCTGTCGCCACATGGTCACCGGGGTGTTGCCTGTATGGTCGTGAGTCGTCTCCTCAGTCGCCCAAAGAGTCGTAGCGTCTTTCTGGTCGCCGCTGGATTTTCAAAATGTTGAAACATTTTCGGAGACAGTCGTCGACAGTGGGTTTGATGCCAATGAGCGTAGCTTGACTTCTCCTGATGTAGGTGCTGTCGTAGGTTGTCGCCAGGTTGACGTAGGTTGTCGCCGGTGCTGATTTCCGTTTTTTTGTTGTTGTTAAAGTAATGATTCTATTTCAAATTTTATGTCGAAGGGGGGGGGTCCAGTCGCTGGTTTTTCGGTGACCCGCTACAACTATGACAGTCGCCGGCAGTCGTCTAAAAATAGCCCAAGTGGGACAGGCCCGTATCATTTATGACCTTATCATCCGAAACGTCATAGAAACATAGAAAATAGGTGCAGGAGTAGGCCATTCGGCCCTTCGAGCATGCACCGCCATTCAATATGATCATGGCTGATCATCCAACTCAGTATCCTGTACCTGCCTTCTCTCCATACCCCCTGATCCCTTTAGCCACAAGGGCCATATCTAACTCCCTCTTAAATATCGCCAATGAACTGGCCTCAACTACCTTCTGTGGCAGAGAGTTCCAGAGATTCACCACTCTCTGTGTGAGAAATGTTTTTCTCATCTCGGTCCTAAAAGATTTCCCCTCTATCCTTAAGCTGTGACCCCATGTCCTGGACTTCCCCAACATCGGGAACAATCTTCCTGCATCTAGCCTGTCCAACCCCTTTTGTAAGTTTCTATAAGATCCCCCCTCAATCTCCTAAATTCTAGCGAGTACAAGCCGAGTCTATCCAGTCTTTCTTCATATGAAAGTCCTGACATCCCAGGAATCAGTCTGTTGAACCTTCTCTGCACTCACTCTATGGCAATAATGTATTTCCTCAGATTAGGAGACCAAAACTGTATGCAATACTCCAGGTGTGGTCTCACCAAGACCCTGTACAACTGCAGTAGAACCTCCCTGCTCCTATACTCAAATCCTTTTGCTATGAATGCTAACATACCATTCGCTTTCTTCACTGCCTGCTGCACCTGCATGCCTACTTTCAATGGCTGGTGTACCATGACACCCAGGTCTCGTTGCATCTCCCCTTTTCCTAATCGGCCACCATTTAGATAATAGTCTGCTTTCCTGTTTTTGCCACCAAAGTGGATAGCCTCACATTTATCCACATTATACTGCATCTGCCATGCATTTGCCCACTCACCCAGCCTATCCAAGTCACCTTGCAGCCTCCTAGCATCCTCCTCACAGCTAACACTGCCCCCCAGCTTCGTGTCATCCGCAAACTTGGAGATGTTGCATTCAATTCTCTCGTCCAAATCATTAATATATATTGTAAATAGCTGGGGTCCCAGCACTGAGCCTTGCGGTACCCCACTAGTCACTGCCTGCCATTCTGAAAAGGACCCGTTTACTCCTACTCCTTGCTTCCTGTTTGCCAGCCAGTTCTCTATCCACATCAATACAGAACCCCCAATGCCGGGTCATCCATTCCTTCTCTCCAGAGATGCAGCCTGACCTGCTGAGTTACTCCAACATTTTGTGTCTACCTTCATGCACCTATCCAAATGTCTTTTAAATATTGTTATAGCACCTGCCTCAACTATGTTTCCTGGGAGCTCGTCCAATAAAGCAATCATCCTGTGCTGCCATACACGGCAAGAAAATGCCAATCGTTCCAATGTGCTCGTGGTAAGTACGTAGAATGTACGTAGCGGGTACATCAGAGCTCGTGGATGTCTCGTGGCGGCTGGTAATGCTAACGGCAGGTACTCGGGAAGCGCGGAAACTCGTGACGTTTTTTCAACAGTGTGAAAAATTTCCAAGAGTAAAGAAATACTCGTGATGAAGTTCCAGGAGTTTGATTTTTTTTTTTTTAACTCGGGAGAGCTCTTGGGTAAACTCGCATCGTGGGACAAGGGCTTTTATTCAGACAAAACCATACAGAAATGCCATGACAGAAAACCAAAAAAAGGTTAACGGGTCAAGCAGTGTCAGGGGAAAGAGAAAAGCACAATCAATGTTTCAGGATGTACACAAAATTGCTGGAGAAACTCAGGATATTGACTCTTCATCGGAAGTGAGGCGATTACTATTTTAGGTTTGGAGGGATATGGATCAACCACAGGCAGGTAGAACTAGCAGTGATGGGGCATCTTGGCTGGCATGGACAAGTTGAGCCGAAGGGCCCACTTCCATCCGTATGACTCTATGAGGGATCTGCTGACCTAAGCTGGGTGTGATAAGAGAATAATAATAATAATAATAATGGATGGGATTTATATAGCGCCTTTCTACTAATACTCAAGGCGCTTTACATCGCATTATTCATTCACTCCTCAGTCACACTCGGTGGTGGTAAGCTACTTCTGTAGCCACAGCTGCCCTGGGGCAGACTGACGGAAGCGTGGCTGCCAATCTGCGCCTACGGCCCCTCCGACCACCACCAATCACTCACACACATTCACACACATTCACACACAGGCAAAGGTGGGTGAAGTGTCTTGCCCAAGGACACAACGACAGTATGCACTCCAAGCGGGATTCGAACCGGCTACCTTCCGGTTACCAGCCGAACACTTAGCCCATTGTGCCATCTGTCGTCCCGAATGAGAGCAAGAATGAGAGCAAGCGAGGCAGAGGAGAAGCTGGGTGAAGGCTTGCAAACTAAGCTCAGTCTTACCGGTAACACCACTTTTCCTTTCTCTTTTCCCAAAGGAGAGCTGCAAGAATCACAAGGAAAAACAATATTAAACGTAGGTGCTGCAAGCCGATTATAGTCATTCAGTATCTTCCAACATACAATGCACAGCAGAGAAATGATCCAAACCTTTAGCAATCTATACGTTATAAGCAAAAATATACAAATGGAGAAATAGATGAATGGGGGACCAGAGGACATCAGTTTAAGCGAAAAAGATTTAAGGGCCTGTCCCACTGTACGAGTTCATTCAAGAGCTCTCCCGAGATTTAAAAAAAATCAAACTCGTGGCAAGTACGTAGCGGGTACGTCGGAGCTCGGGACGTCTCTTAGCGGCTCGTAACGCTAACGGCAGGTACTCGGGAAACGCGGTAAGATCGTGAAGATTTTTCAACATGTTGAAAAATGTCCACGAGAGCCCCGATTACCTACGAGTGGCTATTACCGTAATTCTCCGAGTTCGAATCAGGGGAAACTCGGGAGAACTCTTGAATTACCTCGTACAGTGGGACAGGCCCTTTAATAGGAATCTGCAGGGTAACTTTTTCACACAAAGGGTGGTGGATGTAAGGAACAATAGGATCATGGCTAATCATTCAAAATCAGTACCCCGTTCCTGCTTTCTCTCCATATCCCTTGATTGCGTTAGCTCGAAGAGCTACATCTAACTCTCTCTTGAACACATCCAGTGTTCAGAGGGCAGAGTTGGATTCATGGGAGGTTGGTCTTGGAGGGGGGGGGGGGGGGATGCTCCTCAAACTGTGGAGCATTCTGGACAATACAGCTCACCCCCTCCATGACACACTGGTCAACCTGAGGAGCACCTTCAGCAACAGACTGGTTCCACCAAGATGCAGCACAGAACGCCACAGGAGAACCTTCTTCCCATGTGGCTATCAAACTGTACAACTCCTCCCCCTTCTGTCGTGCGGTAGACTGAGACTGACTACCCCACCCCCACCTCACCCCCCAATCTTTGCACATCCCCAAGCCTTTCCACTGGTCACTTTAATTTTGTGTTTCATGTATTTTGTGTTTTTTTATGACTGTTAATCAATTTTCCTCCTGGGAAGTTCTATCATATCATATCGCGAGTTCACCTCCCGCTGTAGAACTGCAGCAGTAATGGTCACACGCAGATTTTACAATACATCGCATTAAGGCACGGTGGTGCAGCGATAGAGTCGCTGCCTTACAGTGCTTACAGCCCCAGAGACGCAGGTTCGATCCCGGCCACGGGCGCTGTCTGTACGGAGTTTGTATGTTCTCCCCGTGACCTGCGTGGGGTGGGGAGATTGCAACCTTCACGTGGTCCGCCCTGTTTCAACCAATGCAATCGACTTGGCGTGCACAATCAAATAAGATCAATCAGTACAGGTTGTCCGACAACTTTAGGCTGTGCACGCCATACGCAAGAAGAAGTGACCCGCGTGGGTTTTCTCCGAGAACTTCGGTTTCCTCCCACACTCCAAAGACGTGCAGGTCTGTAGATCAATTGGCTTGGTGTAAATGCAAAATTGTCCCTAGTGTGTGTAGGATAGTGTTAAGGGCCTGTCCCACCTACGCGACCTTGGCTCGCAAATTACGCGACCTCGTGGTCGCTTGGGGTGTACGGGCACCGTATGGCCGCGCGGGGCCGGTCCCACTTAGAAGCACGGAGTTGCGCGGGGCTGGTCCCGACATCACGTGGGACTCAGAAATTCTTGCAGTGGCCGAAATCTTTGTGTGCCAACGGCCTGTCGGCACGCAGGCGCATTGCGGTCGTACGCAGTGTCTTGACATCGTATGCAGCGTCTTGACGGCCTACGCCCAGCACGTGGCGTTGTGTGATGACGTCACCGCCCGGCGTGGCGTGATGACGTCACCGCCCGACACCCAAATTCAGTCGGCCTGCCTCCTGCCCAGCTGATTGGTAAGAATGACGTAAATGACGTCACGCGCGAACTTGCGTGCGTTTGGCGCGACCAACTTCGCATGAATTCCGCGAAGTTCACGCGAAGTTGGTCGCGCCAAACGCACGCAATCGCATGCAAGTGGGACAGGCCCTTTAATGTGCGGGGATCGCTGGTCCCCGTGGAGTCAAGTGGTCCGAAGGGCCTGTTTCCGCGTTGTGCCTTTAAACTAAACTACGGGCAGATTACGGTGACCCCAAATTTTTTTTTCTTCCTTTGATTTTTTGCACAAAATTTCATCCCATGAGCAATGGTTGAATATTAAGCTGATTTACATCAGCCTCCCCGAGTCAGAACAAGGTTACCCCGTCTCATGAATTAAACAGCCCGCATCAATTCTCATTATTGCGCTGGAAGACTTAACTCAATATTTGTGATGAAATTTGCTGTGCCATTATTCCCTTGTTTCCCCCCCCCACATCCGCTGTGTTTATTTTTAAAGCTTGCCTTGCCACCTGGACTGAGCAAAGGGTGAACTTTCAAGAGCCCGGTTCTTCCGCCTGGCATGAAACCAAAAGTGACAACTTTGTGACCAAGGTAGACACAAAATGCTGGAGAAACTCAGCGGGTGAGGCAGCATCTCTGGAGAGAAGGAACAGGCGACGTTTCGGGTCGAGACAACTTATTTTTCCTTCGCTCCATAGATGCTGCCTCACCCGCTGAGTTTCTCCGTCTACCTTCGATTTTTCAAGCATCTGCAGTTCTTTCTTAAACTTTGTGACAAAGGTTATTTGTGCTACAGACGGCAAGCAGGTAGATATTCTATTTGGGGGACTGGGGGAAAGGGATGTAAGGGGGCCATGCTGTGGATCTTAGCACCCTGTCCCATTCCAACCTTGCTTCTCCTGTGATATTTGCCACACCAACAGCGTGGAAAAAGCCGTAGACACAAAAAGCTGGAGAAACTCAGCGGGTCAGGCAGCATCTCTGGAGAGAAGGAACGGGTGACGTTTCGGGTCGCGAGACTGAGTCAGGGGATTGGGAAACGAGAGATATAGAATGGACATAGAACAAATGAATGGAAGATTTGTAACCCAACCTCCCTTCCATCGACTCACCCCCTCTTTTCCATCGGGCAAGAAGTACAGAAGTTTGAAAACGCACACCTCCAGATTCAGGGACAGTTTCTTCCCAGCTGTTATCAGGCAACTGAACCATCTAACCACAACCAGAGAGCAGTGCTGAACTACTATCTACCTCATTGGTGACCCTTGGACTGTCCTTGATCGGACTTTGCTGGCTTTACCTTGCACTAAATGTTATTCCCTTTGCATTTATCTATACACTGTAAATGGCTCGATTGTAATCGTGTATTGTCTTTCTGCTGACTGGTTAGCACGCGACAAAAGCTTTTCACTGTACCTCGGTACACGTGACAATAAACTAAACTGAACTGAAACTGAGATATAGTGAAACACTATTTGCATGCTATGCAATTAGTTTAGTTTATTGTCAGTGATAGGCTCTTTGTTGCGCGCTGTCCAGTCAGCGGAAAACAACCCATGATAATGAGAATAATGTTTAGCGCAAGATAAAGTCCAGTAAAGTCCGATTAAAGATAGTCTGAGGGTCTCCAATGAGGTAGATGGTGCTTTCACCAGCCGGAGAGCGATCCTGCCCTACCATCGACCTCATTGGAAACCTGCGAGCTATCTTGCACTAAACGTTAGTCCCTTTATCCTGTATCTTTGCACCGTTCACAACTTGATTGTAATCTTGTACAGTCTTTTCATTGACTTGATAGCTCGCAGCAAAAGGTTTTTCACTGTCCCTCAGTACACGTGACAATAATAAACTAAACTAAAAATATCCAAATGCCTCTTCAAAGCCACCATCGTATCTGCCTCCGTTTCTTCCCAGCTGTTATCAGGCAACTGAATCGTTCTCTTACCAGTTAGAGTGCGGTTCTGACCACCCACCTACCTCATTCGGGACCTTTGAACCAAAGATCATAGAGCGGAGCTATGATCTTTGCTTTGAACTATCTATAAGATGTCAGGACTTTCATACGAAGAAAGACTGGATAGACTCGGCTTGTACTCGCCAGAATTTAGAAGATTGAGGGGGGGTCTTATAGAAGCTTACAAAATTCTTAAGGGGTTGGACAGGCTAGATGCAGGAAGATTGTTCCCGATGTTGGGGAAGTCCAGAACAAAGGGTCACAGTTTAAGGATAAGGGGAAGATGATGAGAGATGAGAGAAAACATTTTTCACACAGAGAGTGGTGAATCTGTGGAATTCCCTGCCACAGAAGGTAGTTGAGGCCAGTTCATTGGCTATATTTAAGAAGGAGTTAGATGTGGCCCTTGTGGCTAAAGGGATCAGGGGGTATGGAGAGAAGGCAGGTACAGGATACTGAGTTGGATGATCAGCCATGATCATATTGAATGGCGATGCAGACTCGAAGGGCCGAATGGCCTACTCCTGCACCTATTTTCTATGTTTCCGTTTCTATAATCGGACTTTATCTTGCACTAAATGGTGTACCTTTACCCTGCATCTTTGACAGGATAGCACTCAACAAATGCTTATCGCTATACCTGGGTAAACATGACAACAAACTAAACTAAAACTCAAACAAACAAGGAGAAGAAGAGCCCTCAATGGCCAGAAAGCCTCTCAAAAGCTCATTCAAAAGAGTTGAGTTTAGTTTTAGAGATACAGCGCGGAAACAGGCCCTTCGGCCCACCGGATTCGCGCCGACCAGCGAACCCCGCACATTAACACTATCCTACACCCACTAGGGACAATTGTTACATTTGCCAAGCCAATTAACCTACAAACTTGCACGTCTTTGAAGTGTGGAAGGAAACCAAAGATCTCGGAAAAAAACCCTCGTGGGTCACGGGGAGAACGTACAAGCTCCGTACAGACAGCGCCCGTAGTCGGGATCGAACCCGGGTCTCCGGCGCTGCATTCGCTGTAAGGCAGCGACTCTAACCACTGCGCCACCGCAACCGTTGAGTGTTCTCAATCTGGTTCTCCCTGGTTGCCCTCTCACACGTTCTCTCCATCTCGGGGGGAGGCCATGATTGAAGGGGGAACGCGGTGGAGGGGTGGGGGAGGGCATAGAGAACGAAGGTGGGACCCATCATGGCACAAAGCTGGGTGGCAGTGTGAACTGTGAGGAGGATGCTATGAGAATGCAGGGTGACTTGGACTGGTTGGGGGTGTGGGCAGATGCATGGCAGATGCAGTTTAATGTGGATAAATGTGGGGTTATCCACTTTGGTAGCAAAAACAGAAAGACACATTACTGTCAAATTGGGAAAAGCGGAAGTACAACGGGATCTGGGGGTCCTTGTTCATCAGTCAATGAAAGTAAGCATGCAGGTACAGCACTCAGTGAAGAAAGCAAATGGCATGTTGGCCTTTATAACAAGAGGAGTTGAGTATAGGAGCGTAGAGGTTCTTCTACAGTTGTACAGGGCCCTAGTGAGACCACACCTGGAGTATTGTGTGCAGTTTTGGTCCCCTAATTTGAGGAAGGACAGTATTGCTATTGAGGAAGTGCAGCGTAGGTTTACAAAGTTAATTCCCAGGATGGCGGGACTGTCATATGCTGAGAAAATGTTGCGGCTGAGCTTGTATACTCTGGAGTTTAGAAGGATGAGAGGGCATCTTATTGAAACATATAAGATTATTAAGTGTTTGGACACGCCAGAGGCAGGAAACATGTTCCCGATGTTGGGGGAGTCCAGAACCAGGGGCCACAGTTTAAGAATAAGGGGCAAGCCATTTAGAACGGAGATGAGGAAACACTTTTTCACACACAGAGAGTTGTGAGTCTGTGGAATTCTCTGCCTCAGAGGGCGGTGGAGGCCGGTTCACTGGATACTTTCAAGAGAGAGCCAGATAGGGTCTTAAAGATAGTGCAGTCTAGGGATATGGGGAGAAGGCAGGAACGGGGTACTGATTGGGGATGATCAGCCATGATCACATTGATCGGCTCGAAGGACCGAATGGCCCACTCCTGCACTATTGTCTATTGTCTAAAGCCGTTCGATCGACTTTTTGTAACTTTGTCGGTGCCAGAAACGTGGCGACTCTTGTGTACTGCCCAGGTGAGATTTGGTGTGCTGCCTAGCTGCATAACCAGGTTGTATGCCAAAAACAAAGCATTTCACTGTGATGTTAAAAGTACCATTGAATCTTCTCTCCCGAGCTGTGCTCTCTTCACCAGCAGCTTGTGTGACATCCCATCACTACAGTACCTTCCCACCCCATCCCCAACCTGAAACCACACACACAATCCTCTAGTCCCCAACCAACACTTCTACATCTGCAGCCAACCTTTTGCTGCCCATTTCTTCACATTCATTCACCCAGCGTGCAAGGCTGTTTCCCACCACTCGCTGCTTGGCTCCGTAATACGCAATTCGTTGAAATTAAACTCCACATCATCCAAAAGGTATGCGTGCCCACTATGTTCTGGTGTGCTAAAGCAAAGCAAGAATTTCATTGTCCTACCAGGGACACATGACAATAAACTATCTTGAACTTGAACTCTTGAAATGCCGGAAAAGCTCGCCTTGCCCAAGGGAACCTAACAAACCACAGGAGATGCAACACCTGACCCGATACCCTCTCCGTCCAAGGATCCCAATCGTTTTTTCAGACGAGGAGGAGGTTGACTTACGCCTCCTCCAACCTCATCTACTGTATCTGCTGTTCCAGGTCTGGCCTCCTATATACTGGTGAGACCTACACCAAACCCAAACCAATTAGGAGCAGATGAGGGCATTCGATCCAATTTGTGACCCCAGCTACAAAGACAGATGTGTACAGCAATTCGTTCTTCCCCCGCACAATTATAGCATGGAATAATCTCCACCCAACTATAGTTACCCAACCAGATGCAACTAAATTTAAAGTAGCTCTTTCTTCCCAATAACCCTTTCTGGCTTAATCCCTCCCTTCACCACCTCCAGTTTAAATTCCATTTGGAATATTTTGGAGGACCAAGAAACCAAGAACCAAGCGCAGGCTCGGTGATTGTCTTGCTGAACACCTCTGCTCAGTCCGCCCAAACCTACCTGATCTCCCGGTTGCTAAACACTCTATCTCCCCCTCCCATCCCCACACTGACCTTTCTGTCCTGGGCCTCCTCCATTGTCAGAGTGAGGCCCAGCACAAATTGGAGGAACAACACCTCATATTTCGCTTGGGCAGCTTACACCCCAGCGGTATGAACATTGACTTCTCTAACATCAAATAGCCCTTGCTTTCCCATTCTCTCCATCCCCTTCCCCTTCCCGGTTCTCCCACCAGTTTGAATGTCCCTGATTACATTTTATCCCTGTTGACTTTGTTGTAACCTTCTCCTAGCTAACAATGATCTATTCTACATTTGCCTTGATCTCCATCCCCTTTGATGTTTCGTTCTCACACCTCACACTTCCTTATCTCTGTATCTTCCCCTTCCCCGACTCTCAGCCTGAAGAAGGGTCTCGACCCGAAACGACACCTATTCCTGCTCTCCGGAGATGCTGCCTGTCCCGCTGAGTTACTCCAGCATTTTGTGTCTATCTTCTAGCAATTCTTCAGTGTGCCCAGCAGATGTTCCATATTAATGGGTATGTATTTTGAGCAGTTTTGGGCCCCATATCTAAGGAATCATGTGCTGGTGCTGGAGAGGGTCCAGAGGAGGTTTACGAGAATGATCCCAGGAATGAGTGGGTTAACATATAAAGAGGGGAGACCTCATTGAAACTTACCGAATGGTGAAAGACCTGGATGGAGTGGATATGGAGATTGTTTCCACTAGTGGGAGAGTCTGTACCTTTAGGAAGGCGATGAAGAGGAATTTCTTTATTCAGAATCTGTGGAATTCATTGCCACTGAAGGATGGGGAGGCCAAGTCAATGGATATTTTTAAGGCAGAGATAGATAGATTCTTCATTAGTACAGGATTTAGTTTTAAAGGTACAGCGTGGAAACAGGCCTTTCTGACCACCGAGTCTGCATCGACCAGCGATCCCCGCACATTAACACTATCCTACACACACTAGGGACAATTTACATTGACACCAAGCCAATTAACCTACAAACCTGTACATCTTTGGAGTGGGGGAGGAAACCGAAGAACTCAGAAAAAACCCACGCGGGTCACGGGGAGAACGTACAAACTCCGTACAGACAGCGCCCGTAGTCGGGATTGAACCCGGGTCTCTGGCGCTGCAAGGCAGCAACTCAAGTTCAAGTGAGTTTATTGTCATGTGTCCCTGATAGGACAATGAAATTCTTGCTTTGCTTCAGCACACAGAACATAGTAGGCATTGACTACTAAAACAGATCAATGGGTCCATATACCGTACTTTTAAATATATACACACATGAATAAATAAAATTATAAATTGCAAATAACAGATAATCTACCGCTGCACCACCGTGACCGCCCAAGGCAGGGGTATGGGGAGAAGGCAGGAGAATGGGGTTGAGAGAGAAAGATAGATAAGCCATGATTTGAATGACGGGGTAGACTTTATGAGCCAAATGGCCCAATTCTGCTCCAATCACTGGTGAACCGATGAACATGTACTGGGGTAATGTTTAAGAAAGAACTGCGGATGCTGGAAAAATCGAAGGTAGACGAAAATGCTGGAGAAACTCAGCGGGTGAGTTTCGGGTCGAGACCCTTCTTCAGACTGGGGTAAGGTTCATTCGCACACAAAGGAGAAAATAAAAAATCAACTTGGAAATTATTGGCAGGCAAGCAGAAAAGAACTAGCCTCCTTACACACCGGTAGTAAACTATTTATCAGAGTTTCCAAGAGCCCTGTGCGAGAGCTTTGCTGATAGCAACACTTCCAAACTAATTGCTTTAAAATTAGTATCGACCCCAGAGCCTTCCAGCTGCTGCAAATTCACCAGATTGAGTGATGAATCTAGACTCGAACAAGCCACTCGATAAGAATTTTTCTTTTTCCCCCCCCCCTCTGTGTATTGATTGTACAAGCTCCTGGCCTTCTGTGCTATACACAGCAAACTCTCCCCCTTGCCCATCCCTCGCCTGCTGTCAAGGCAACACTCCACAAGTGCTCCGTACTGTAATTAAAACCAGCGGCGGTGAAAATGCCAAGTAGCCGGGACACACACACACGCGCGCGCGGTGAGTTGTAAAAGCAGAAAGACGGCCACCGAGGGCTTGCACATCAACGCAGGTGCCCGAGGCCAGAGCACAAAAACGGCAATCAGTCTGAAGAAGGGTCTCGACCCGAAACGTCACATTTCCTTCGTTCCATAGATGCTGCCTCACCCGCTGAGTTCCTCCAGCATTTTTGGCCACCTTCGATTTTTCCAGCATCTGCAGTTCTTTTTTAAACATCAGTCTGAAAAGGGGTCTCGACCCGAAACGTCACCTATTCCTATAGGAGCGGAATTAAGCCATTCGGCCCATCAAGTCTACTCTGCCATTCAATCATGGCTGATCTATCTATCCATCACAACCCCATTCTCTTGCCTTCTCCCCATAACCGCTGACACCCGTATTAATTAAGAACCATCAATCTCGCCATAAAAATACCCATTGACAAGGCCTCCACAGTTTTCTGTGGCAATGAATTCCATAGATTCACCACCCTCTGGCTGAAGAAATTTGTCTTAGACAATAGACAATAGGTGCAGGAGTAGGCCATTTGGCCCTTCGAGCCAGCACCGCCATTCAATGTGACATCCCCAATCAGTACCCCGTTCCTGCCTTCTCCCCATATCCCCTGACTCCGCTATTTTTAAGAGCCCTATCTAGCTCTCTCTTGAAAGCATCCAGAGAACCTGCCTCCACTGCCCACTGAGGCAGAGAATTCCACAGACTCACCACTCTCTGTGAGAAAAAGTGTTTCCTCGTCTCCGTTCTAAATGGCTTACTCCTTATTCTTAAACTGTGGCCCCTGGTTCTGGACTCTCCCAACATCGGGAACATGTTTCCTGCCTCTAGCGTGTCCAAGCCCTTAACAATCTTATATGTTTCAATGAGATATCTTCTCATCCTTCTAAACTCCAGAGTGTACAAGCCCAGTCTTAATCTCCTTTCGAAAGGCATGTCTTTTTATTCTGAGGCTGTGACCTCTGGTCCTAGACTCTCCCACTAGTGGACACATACACTTATCCAGACCAGTAAGGCTGGAGCAAGTAAGAATTACATTGTTCTGTTGCCGGTACATAAGTCAATTAAACACTCTCAACTCTTGAACAGCAAACCCAGAACACAGTCAACCCAGAACAAGACTTCAGGCACAGGAAGACGAGTCACCCACAAGATAGAGATAGATTTTCGAGAGTCAATGGTCTTTTATTGTCATAGATGTCCCAGAAAGAACAATTAAATTCTTAATTCTTACTTGCAGCAACACAACAGAATATGTAAACACAGGAAACAATACAATAAACAAGAAAAAAAAAGTTATGTGTGTGCATACACATACTCACATATATACAGATCATAGACAGACACAAAATGCTGGAGTAACTCAGCGGGACAGGCAGCATCTCTGGAGAGAAGGAATGGGTGGCGTTTCGGGTCCAGACCCTTCTTCAGACCTTCTTCGAGGGTCTCCACCAGAAACGTCACCCATTCCTTCTCTCCAGAGATGCTGCCTGTCTTGCTGAGTTACTCCAGCATTTTGTGTCTACCTTTGGTTTAAACCACATCTGCAGTTCCTTCCTACAAAAAAAAAAAATATATATATATATATATATATATACACACACACACACACACACACATATATATATATATATATATATATATATAGATATAGATATATATATATAGATATATATATATATATATATATACATATATACACACACACACACATATATATATATATACACATATACACACATATATATATATATATATACAAAAAATTTAAAAATATATAGAGAGAGAAACATGAAGGGTCTCAACCTGAAACGTCACCCATTCCTTCTCTCCAGAGATGCTGCCTGTCCCGCTGAGTTACTCCAGCATTTTGTGTCTGTCTATGATCTGTATATATGTGAGTATGTGTATGCGCACATATAACTTTCTTTTTCCTCGTTTATTATATTGTTTACTGTGTTTACATATTCTGTTGTGCTGCTGCAAGTAAGAATTAAGAATTTAATTGTTCTTTCTATACACTCACACCAAAATAATTTTAGCAAAGCAATGCTTTTAAATGAGCTGTACTGTTTAATTACAAGTACCTATTGGGACGTCTAGGAAGGTATTGTAAATGCTGGTTTAAACCGAAGATAGACACAAAAAGCTGGAGTAACTCAGCGGGTCAGGCAGCATCTCTGGAGTCAAGTCAAGTTTATTCGTCACATACATATACGAGATGTGCAGTGAAATAAAAAGTGGCAATGCTCACGAACTGTGCAAACAAACACACAAACAAACTACAAACAGAATGGAACAGAATCACATATTCGCATATTTCATATTTGTGGGAGGGAAGAAAGGAATAGATGACGTTTTGGGTCAAGTTCAAGTGAGTTTATTGTCATGTGTCCCTTATAGGACAATGAAATTCTTGCTTTGCTTCAGCACAACAGAACATAGTAGGCATTGACTACAAAACAGATCAGTGAGTCGAGACCTTTCTTCAGACTGAGAGTCAGGGGAAAGGGAAATGAGAAATATAGATGGCACATAGAACAAATGCGTGAAAGATACTGTACGTAAACCAACGTCCCTTCCATTGATTCCAATTAATTCAATGCAAGATATGCATAAAACAACGATGATGAATAATAAAAGCCTTGATGAATAATGTTGAAGATATTGCCACGGGGCAGGCACGTAAGAAAACCAACTTGCTGCCCCTTTGCCCTTTGCCAAGATGTTGCTGTGCGCAAAATATGCCTACAAAGCAAGTCACTGAAGTAATTCCTTGCACATGAAGCATTTTGAGACGTTAATGAGTGATGTGATGAGTTGTTATGCAAATACACATCTCTCTCTCTCTCTCTCACTCTCTCCTCTGCCCCAGGCAAAGTAAGAGAGTGAACGCTTCCAAAATGCAGCAGGTATTTATGTCCAAATCACACAGCTCATCAGTCACTCTTCAAATTAACACTCACCTCCATACTCGGATGCGCAATTTATTTTCCAGATTCAGAAGATCATAAGTCATAGGCGTAGAATTAGGCCATTCGGCCCATCAAGTCCACTCTGTCATTCAATCATGGCTGAGTCGCTGCCTCAAAAAGGCTGGCAGTATCATCAAGGACCCGCACCATCCTGGCCACACACTCATCTCCCCGCTACCTTCAGGTAGAAGGTACAGGAGCCTGAAGACTGCAACGTCCAGGTTCAGGAATAGCTACTTCCCCACAGCCATCAGGCTATTAAACTTGGCTCAGACAAAACTCTGAATATTAATAACCCATTATCTGTTATTTGCACTTTATCAGTTTATTTATTCATGTGTGTATATATTTATATAATGGTATATAGACACACTGATCTGTTTTGTAGTAAATGCCTACTATGTTCTGTTGTGCTGAAGCAAAGCAAGAATTTCATTGTCCTATCGGGGACACATGACAATAAACTCTCTTGAATAATCTTGAATAATCTCTCCCTCCTAATCCCATTCTCCTGCCTTCTCCCCATGACCTCTGACACCCGCACTAATCAAGAATCTATCTATCTCTGCCTTAAAAATGTCCATTGACTTGGCCTGCACAGCCTTTCCGTGGCAAAGAATTCCACAGATTCACCACCCTCTGACTAATGAAGTCAACATTTGTCAAAAGAAGACGCAATTAGCCTCCGTTTTAAGAATAAAGGTCTTCGCTTCACTAATCGAACATTGACTATTACAGACACCGAGTGCTAGAGTCACTCAGCGTGACAGGCAGCATCTCTGAAGAAAAAGTAAGTGTGGCGTTTCTTCAAACTGAAGAAGAGCACCAACCGGAAACGTCACCCATCCGTTTTCTCCAGAGATACTGCCTGACCCGCTGAGTTACTTTGGGACTTTGTCTCTATCTTCTGTATAAAGCAGCATCTACACTTTCTTCCTACAAATAGACACAGCATAGCACAAGAAAAGCTTCTGTCCACAATGCTATAGATACATAAAAACATAGAAAATAGGTGCGGGAGGATGCCATTCGGCCCCGAGCCAGCACCGCCATTCATTGTGATCACGGCTGTTCGTCCCCAATCAATAACCCGTGCCTGCCTTCTCCCCATATCCCTTGACTCCACTAGCCCCTAGAGCTCTATCTAACTCTCTCGTAAATCCATCCAGTGATTTGGCCTCCACTGCCCCCTGTGACAGGGAATTCCATAAATTCACAACTCTCTGGGTGAAAACATTTTTTCTCACCTCAGTCCTAAATGGCCTCCCCTTTATTCTAACACTGTGGCCCCTGGTTCTGGACTCGACCAACATTGGGAACATTTTTCCTGCATCAAGCTTGCCCATTCCTTTTATAATTTTATATGTTTCCATAAGATAACCCCTCATCCTTCTAAACTCCAGTGAATACAAGCATAGTCTTTTCAATCTTTCCTCATATGACAGTCCCACCATCCCAGAGATCAATCTTGTGAACCTACGCTGCACTATAATAATAATAATGGATGGGATTTATATTGCGCCTTTCTAATACTCAAGGCGCTTTACATCGCATTATTCATTCACTCCTCAGTCACACTCGGTGGTGGTAAGCTACTTCTGTAGCCACAGCTGCCCTGGGGCAGACTGACGGAAGCGTGGCTGCCATTCTGCGCCTACGGCCCCTCCGACCACCACCAATCACACACACACATTCACACACAGGCAAAGGTGGGTGAAGTGTCTTGCCCAAGGACACAACGACAGTATGCACTCCAAGCGGGATTCGAACCGGCTACCTTCCGGTTGCCAGCCGAACACTTAGGCACTGCCTCAATCACAAGGATGCCCTTCCTCAAATTAGGAGACCAAAACTGTATACAATACTCCAGATGGTCTTACCAGAGCCCAATACAACTGCAGAAGAACCTCTTTACTCCTATACTGAAATCCTCTTGTTATGAATGCCAACATTCCACTAGCTTTCTTCACTGCCTGCTGTACCTGTAAGCCAACTTTCAGTGACCGGTGTACAAGGACACCCAGGTCTCGCTGTACCTCCCCCTTACCTAACCTAACCCCATTGAGATAATAATCTGCCCCCTTGTTTTTTCCACCAGTGGATAACCTCACATTTATCTATATTATACTGCATCTGCCACGCATCTGCCCACTCACTCAACCTGTCCAAGTCACCCTGCAACCTCCTAACATCCTCTTCACAGTTCACACTGCCACCCAGCTTTGTGTCATCCGCAAACTTGCTAGTGTTGCTCCTAATTCCCTCTTCCAAATCCTGAATATATATGGTAAACAGTTGCGGCCGCAACACCGAGCTTTGTGGCACTCCACTCGCCACTGCCTGCCACTCTGAAAAGGACCCGTTCACTCCTACTCTTTGCTTCCTGCCTGCCAACCAATTTTCTATCCATGTCAACACCCTATCCCCAATAAAATGTGCTCTAAATTTAGTCACCAGTCTCCCGATTTTAGTCACCAGTCTGCACTTATCTTGCACTAAATGTTATTTACGTTATTCCCTTTATTCTGTGTCTGCACACTGTGGACAGCTCGATTGTAATCATGTATTGTCTTTCCGCTGACTGGTTGGCACACAACAAAAGCTTTTCACTGTACCTCGGTACACGTGACAATAAACTCAAAACTCTTATCTGCTTGCGTATGACCCACATCCCTCCATTCCCTGCAAATTCATGTCCAAAAGCCTCTTCAATGACCCATTATATCCGCCTCAACCACCAACGTGTTCTGAGCACTCATGGTTCTCCATGTGTAAAAAATAAATTGCCTCACATGTCGCCCTTAAAATTTCCCTCCCGCCTTCACACTACAGTGACTTGCAAAAGTATTCATACCCCTTGAACTTTTCCACATTTTGTCACGTTACAACCACAAACGTAAATGTATTTTATTGGAATTTTTTGTGATAGACCAACACTAAGTGGCGCATAATTGTGAAGTGGAAGGAAAATGATACATGGTTTTCACATTTTTTTACAAATAAAAAACTGAAAAGTGTGGCGTGCAAAAGTATTCAGCCCCCTTTACTCTGATGCCCCTAAATAAAATCCAGTGCAACCAATTGCCTTCAGAAGTCACCTAATTAGTAAATGGAGTCCACTTGTGTGTAATCTAATCTCAGTATAAATACAGCTGTTCTGTGAAGGCCTCAGAGGTTTGTTAGAGAGCATTAGTGAACAAACAGCATCATGAAGCCCAAGGAACACACCAGACAGGTCAGGGATAAAGTTGTGGAGAAGTTTAAAGCAGGGTTAGGTTATAAAAAAATATCCCAAGCTTTGAACATCTCACGTGCTGGACTGGAGGGCGGCAGCTTCGACCACCCCCGGGCCGCGGTGTTTGAACCGGCCCGTTTGCGGGGTTCGGTGAGCCGCGGGACTGTTTGTGCCATCGCCCGGTGGGGAATCGCCTCAGCGCAGAGGGAGAAGAGGAGGGAAGAGACAGTAAACCTAAGATTTTTGCCTCCACCACAGTGAGGAGGTGCTTGGAGGATACACTGTGGTGGTGTTAATTTGTGTTTATTGTTGTTTATTATTGTATGATTGTATGTATGACTGCAGGCACGAAATTTTGTTCAGACCGTAAGGTCTGAATGACAATAAAGGTATTCAATTCAATTCAATTCAATTCAATCCATCATCCGAAAATGGAAAGAGTATGGCACAACTGCAAACCTACCAAGACATGGCCGTCCACCTAAACTGACAGGCCGGGCAAGGAGAGCATTGATCAGAGAAGCAGCTAAGAGGCCCATGGTAACTCTGGAGGAGCTGCAGAGATCCACAGCTCAGGTGGGAGAATCTGTCCACAGGACAACTATTAGTCGTGCACTCCACAAATCGGGCCTTTATGGAAGAGTGGCAAGAAGAAAGCCATTGTTGAAAAAAAGCCATAAGAATTCCCGTTTGCAGTTTGCCACAAGCCATGTGGGGGACACAGCAAACATGTGGAGGAAGGTGCTCTGGTCAGATGAGACCAAAATTGAAGTTTTTGGCCTAAATGCAAAACACTATGTGTGGCGGAAAACTAACACTGCACATCACCCTGAACACACCATCCCCACTGTGAAACATGGTGGTGGCAGCATCATGCTGTGGGGATGCTTTTCTTCAGCAGGGACATGAAAGCTGGTCAGAGTTGATGGGAAGATGGATGGAGCCAAATACAGGGCAATCTTGGAAGAAAACCTGTTAGAGTCTGCAAAAGACTTGAGACTGTGGCAGAGGTTCACCTTCCAGCAGGACAACGACCCTAAACATACAGCCAGAGCTACAATGGAATGGTTTAGATCAAAGCATATTCATGTGTTAGAATGTCCCAGTCAAAGTCCAGACCTAAATCCAATTGAGAATCTCTGGCAAGACTTGAAAATTGCTGTTCACAGACGCTCTCCATCCAATCTGACTGAGCTTGAGCTATTTTGCAAAGAAGAATGGGCATAAATTTCAGTCTCTAGATGTGCAAAGCTGGTAGAGACATACCCCAAAAGACTAGCAGCTGTAATTGCAGCGAAAGGTGGTTCTACAAAGTATTGACTCAGGGGGGCTGAATACTTTTGCACCCCACACTTTTCAGTTTATTTGTAAAAAAAATTGAAAAACATGTATAATTTTCCTTCCACTTCACAATTATGCGCCACTTTGCGTTGGTCTATCACATAAAATCCCAATAAAATACATTTACGTTTGTGGTTGTAACGTGACAAAATGTGGAAACTTTTGCAAGCCACTGTATGTCCTCTAGTATTAGATGTTTCCATCTTGGGGAGGATAAAGTTCCTACTATCTACCCCATATATACAACTCATAATTTTATACACTTCTATCAGGTCTCCCTTCAACCACCAGATTTCAAGAATAAAAACAATCCAACTCTGTCCAACCTCTCCCAGTAGCTTATAGCCGCTAATCTACAATGACTAAGGCGGTCTACTTTCATCAACTACATTCATTCCACCCCTTTAAATCAATGCCTATTGTATTTGTGCATGGCTTGATCTGTACTCATGTATGGTAGGATTTGATTTAGAATCATAGAGTGATATAGTGTGGAAACAGGCCCTTCGGCCCAACTCGCACACCGGCCAACAATGTCCCAGCTGCCCGCGCTTGGTCCATATCCCTCCAAACCTGTCCCATCCATGTACCTGTCTAACTGCTTCTTAAACGATGGGATAATCCCAGCCTCAACTACCTCCTCCGGCAGCTCGTTCCATACACCCACCACCCTCTGTGTGAAAAAGTTACCCCTCGGATTCCTATTTGACTAGATATCAGACAAGCAAAAGCTTTTCACTGTATCTATAAGGGGGGACGATAGAGGTCTTTAAAATGATGAGAGGGATAGACATGGATAAGCTTTTTCCATTGAGAGTAGGGAAGATTCAAACAAGAGGACATGAATTGAGAATTAAGGGGCAGAAGTTTAGGGGCAACATGAGGGGGAACTTCTTTACTCAGAGAGTGGTAGCTGTGTGGAATGAGCTTCCAGTGGAAGTGGTGAAGGCAGGTTCGTTTTTATCATTTAAAAATAAATTGGATAGGTATATGGACGGGAAAGGAATGGAGGGTTATGGTCTGAGTGCAGGTCGATGGGACTAGGTGAGAGTAAGTGTTTGGCACGGACTAGAAGGGCCGAGATGCCCTGTTTCCGTGCTGTAATTGTTATATCGTTATCTCGGTACACGTGACAATAGTTAACCAGGATCAGCGGAGCAGGCTTTGTAGTCAAGTGTCATACAGTGTTGAAACAGGCCCTTTGGCCCAACTTGCCCATGCCAACCAACACGCCCCATCGACGCTAGTTCCATCTGCCCGCATTCGGCTCCATATCCCTCTAAACCTTTCCTATCCTTGTACCTGTCCGAAAATCCTTTAAATGATGTTATAGCACCTGCCTCAGCTACCTCCTCTGGGAGCTCATTCCACATGCCATTCACCCTCTGTGTGAAAAAAAAATGCCCCTAGTAAATGTTTTAGTCTATATCTCTCGTTCCCCTTTCCCTTCTCTCAGTCTGACCCGAAACGTCACCTATTCCTTTCCTCCAGAGATGCTGCCTGACCCGCTGAGTTACCCCAGCATTTTGTGTCTGTCTTTAGTAAATCTTTTCCCTCAACTTAAACTCGTGTCTCCGCCGTTCTTGTCGGCACACGTGGTGAGAAACTAAACAAAACTAGGAAGCTCGGCACAAAAAGTTGGAGTAACTCAGCGGGCCAGACAAAATCTCTGGAGAATATGCCTTCTCCCCATATCCCCTGACTCCACCATCTTTAAGAGCCCTATCTAGCTCTCCCTTGAAAGTATCCAGAGAACCGGCCTCCACCACCCTCTGAGGCAGAGAATTCCACAGACTCACCACTCTCTGTGTGAAACGAGAAATATAGCCTGTGATGTAGATAGATATAGAACAAATGGATGAAAGATATGCAAATAAGATCAGCATCTGCTGTTGCTTCCTAAACTAGGATGCTATCAGCAGTGTGAAAGAGACACAACATGCTGGAGAAACTCAACCGGACAGCAGTGAGAAGCGTTTAAGAGCTTACCCGTGTCTCTCCAAACATAGTGAAACCTGTTCGTCATACCGGTAGTAGTGGGCTTTGGAGTGATCGAAGGTGGTGTACGGGGAACTGGCCAGGTCTGGTGTCATAGCTGTGGAGGGAACAAGAAATACGAATGATTACAACGTCTCCGTAAAAGATCAAAATGCACGCACACTCTTCCTCTCCCCCCACCCCCCCCCCCCCCCCAGCTATCCCGAATGTCAAAGCCTTTGCATTTAATCCCTCTGCAGTAAACTTACACGAGCCCTGTGCGTGGGAGGAAATGAAAGTCATTCTGACTCGCTTTAGATATCGGGAGAAACTCCAGTTCAATTTTTTTTTTAAATTTAACAATATAGACGTTTCGAGAAACAGTCAGGTCAATGTTTGAGCAAGACAACGCTTCTCAGCTAGTCAGCCACAACACTGTTTTTCCCTCAAAAGGGCACAAATTGCTGTAGTAACTCAATGGGTCAGACAGCATCTCTAGAGAACATGGATAGGTGACTTTTCAAGTCCGGATCAATAGACAATACACAATAGGTGCAGGAGTAGGCCATTCGGCCCTTCGAGCCAGCACCGTCATTCAATGTGATCATGGCTGATCATCCCCAATCAGTACCCCGTTCCTGCCTTCTCCCCATATCCCCTGACTCCGCTATTTTTAAGAGCCCTATCTAGCTCTCTCTTGAAAACAACCAGAGAACCTGCCTCCACCGCCCTCTGAGGCAGAGAATTCCAGACTCACCACTCTCTGTGAGAAAAAGTGTTTCCTCGTCTCCGTTCAAAATGGCTGACTCCTTATTCTTAAACTGTGGCTCCTGGTTCTGGACTCCCCCAACATCGGGAACATGTTTCCTGCCTCTAGTGTGTCCAAACCCTTAACAATCTTATATGTTTCAATTAGATTCCCTCTCATCCTTCTAAACTCCAGAGTGTACAAGCCCAGCTTGTACTCCAAGCATATGACAGTCCCGCCATCCCGGGAATTAACCTTGTAAACCTACGCTGCACTCCCTCAATAGCAAGGATCATTCTTCAGACCCGGACATCACCTATCCATGTAGCCCGCCGACCCGCAGAGTTACTCCAGCACTTTGTCTCTTTTTGTGTAAACCAGCAGTTCCTTGTTTCAATACTTTCTCCCTCCCAGGTCTGATCGGCTACATCCAGAAATATCTTGCGTTAGTTTTAAAATAGTAATGAAAGTTTCATCCGGTAGATATGTAGGTCTTTAGGTCGGTACTGCATAAGGAATCCTGGAGAAAAGGAATAGGTGACGTTTGGGTCAGAACCCTTCTTCAAACTCATGTAGGTGTTTAGTCTAGCGATATAGCATGGAAACAGGCCCTTCAGACCATGCCGACCATATCAGCCATAATATACATGGAGATACATGCATGAAAACAGGCCCTTCGGCCCACCGAGGCCATGCTGCCCCTTCATACGAGTTCTATGTTATCCCATTTTCTCAGCCACTCACAACATACTCCAGTGGCCAATCAACGTTCAAACCCGCGTATTATTGGGACATGGGAGAAAACGGGAGCACCCCCCGAGGAAACCCACGCAGTCATGGGGAGAACATGCAAACTCCACACAGAGAGCATCCGAGGTCAGGACCGAACTGGGGTATCTGGCGCTGTGTGGCAGCGGCTCCACCAGCTGCGCCACCTTGCCCAACTCGTCCAAACTGACCAAGATGCCCCATCTAATCTAGTCCTATTTGCCCGTGTTTGGCCCATTTCCCTTTAAAGAGAGAGTCGGATATAGCTCTATGGGCTAACGGAATCAAGGGATAAGGTGAAAAAGCAGATTCTGGATGATCAGCCATGATCATATTGAATGGTGGTGCTGGCTCGAAGGGCCTACTCCTGCACCTACTTTCTATGTTTCTATGTGAACCTTTCCTATCCTTGTACCTGTCCAAATGATTTTTAAATGCTGTTATAATATCTGCCTCAACCACCTGCTCTGATAACTCGTTCCATCACCCTCTGTGTGATAAAGTTGCCCCTCTGGTACGTGTTACATATTTCGTCTCTCATCTTAAATGTACGTTCACTTGCTCTCTATTCCCCTACCCTGGATAAAAGACTGTGTGTGTGTGTGTGTGTGTGTGTGTGTTCACCCTGATCTCTGTGCATTCCTATGGTTTGGAAGAACGCTCTAAACACAATCCTACACACACACACACACACACACTAGGCACAATTTACATTTATACCAAGCCAATTAACTGAACACAATACTCTTAATAGAATAGAATGCAATTTATTGTCATTCAAACCTAGGTTTGAACGAAATGTCATTTCTACAGTTTTTTACATTACAAAACAATCCAAGACCCACACTTAACACAGTTTACATAAACATCCATCACAGTGAGTCTCCAACATCTCCTCACTGTGATGGAAGGCAAAGTCTTTATCTCTTCCCTTTGTTCCTTCTCCCGCGGTTCAGCAGTCCAACTGCAGTGTCGAGGCGAACTGGGGCTCCGATGTTAAAGCCCCCGGCGGGCGATGGTAAGTCCTGAGGCCGTTTAAGCCACACCGGGCGATGTTAGGCCCCGGCTCCATGTCCTTAAACCCGCGATTCCAGCGGGAGAAGTCGCCGTTGCGGAGCTCGGAAAAGCGGTCTCCCACCAGGGACCTGCGAGCTCCCGATGTTCCCGTCCACCGGGTCTGCGGCCGGTGCCTCCGAACTCCAAAAGTCGGGTCGCAGCCGCACGCCACCACAGCTCTTCCCGCTCCGAAGTTGGCCAGCTCCGCGATGTCAGTTCCGCAGGCTCTGCAACTGGAGCCCTCAGGTTAGTCCCGGCCGGAGGTTGCCGCCGGCTCCACGATGTTAGGCCCAACGACATCCGAGACCCGACAGGGAATAGTCGGGTCCCCGCACAGGGAAGAGATTTAAACGGTTTCCCCACAGCCCCCCCACCACCCCCCACATATACACAGCTAAAAAAAATAATAAAAACTAACTCAAAGACATACATTTAACAAGACAAAAATAAAAAAAGACAGACGACTGTAGTCGAGCCGCTGCCGTTAGGCGTCGCCACTAACCCAGCCTCACCAATGTCTTACACAACTGGGATGCAGGGTGATAAAGTTGCTGGCTTACAGCACCAGAGACCTGGGTTCCACCTTGACTACGGGTGCTCTCTGTGCAGAGTTTGGATGTTCTCCCTGTGCCGCGTGGGTTTTATAGACAATAGGTGCAGGAGTAGGCCATTCGGCCCTTCGAGCCAGCACCGCCATTCAATGTGATCATGGCTGATCATCCCCAATCAGTACCCCGTTCCTGCCTTCTCCCCATATCCCCTGACTCCGCTATTTTTAAAGAGCCCTATCTAGCTCTCTCTTGAAAGCATCCAGAGAACCTGCCTCCACCGCCCTCTGAGGCAGAGAATTCCACAGACTCACCACTCTCTGTGTGAAAAAGTGTTTCCTCGTCTCCGTTCTAAATGGCTTACTCCTTATTCTTAAACTGTGGCCCCTGGTTCTGGACTCCCCCAACATCGGGAACATGTTTCCTGCCTCTAGTGTGTCCAAGCCCAAGATCAATGAATACCGTTCCTCTCAGCCCTCCTGTGGGCTTTTCTCTGGGTGCTCCGGTTTCCTCCCACATCCAAAAGTCGTAGGTTAAAAGGCTAAGGTAAAATTGTCCCTGGTATGTAGGATAGTGCTGGTGTAACAGGGATCGCTGGTCAACGCGGACCTGGCCAGCCCAAGAGCCTGTATCTGCGCTTTATCTCTAAATTAAACAACTAAACCGTAACATGATCTCCCAACTTCTATACTCAATACTCTGACTGATGAAGGCCAACATGCCGGAAGCCATTTTGACCATCCCATCCAACTGTGATGCCACTTTCAACGAACTATGTACCTGCACTCCGAGATCCCTCAGCTCTTGCAGTTTCATTATTGTTTATAAAAACAGAAAGATAAATGAATACCGTTCCTCTCAGCCCTCCTGTGGGCTTTGCTTCCATATTAAATCTGCGATTATTGCCTCTCCGTTTTGTTCTTGGGTCAAAGATTTCCCATCGGGCCCACCTCGCCAGCAGACACAGTCAGTCTGCGAGCTGGCTTCGAATATCTTCGCCTCTTTCCTCATCACACTCCCACGAAAGGTCACCAACCACCGCTAGATTACTGTCCAGTCAACTGGTTTTAGACTTTAGAGATACAGTGTGGAGACAGGCCCTTCGGCCCACCGAAGTTGGCACCGACCAGCAATCACCCCGTACACTAGCCTACACACACTGGGGACAATGTTACAACTTACCGAAACCAATTAGCCTACAAACCCGCACGTCTTGGGAGTGCAGCGTAGGTTCACAAGGTTAATTCCCGGGATGGCGGGACTGTCATATGCTGAGAGAATGGAGCGGCTGGGTTTGTACACTCTGGAGTTTAGAAGAATGAGAGGGGATCTTATATGAAACATATACGATAATTAAGGATTTGGACGCCCTAGAGGCAGAAAACATGGGGGAGTCCAGAACCAGGGGCCACAGTTTAAGAATAAGGAGTCAGCCATTTAGAACGGAGACGAGGAACTTTTTCTCACAGAGAGATGTGAGTCTGTGGAATTCTCTGCCTCGGAGGGCGGTGGAGGCTGGTTCTGTGGATACTTTCAAGAGAGAGCTAGATAGGGCTCTTAAAGATAGCGGAGTCAGGGGATATGGGGAGAAGGCAGGAACGGGGTACTGATCGGGGATGATCAGCCATGATCACATTGAATGGCGGTGCTGGCTCGAAGGGCCGAATGGCCTACTCCTGTACCTATTGTCTATTGTGTGGGAGGAGAAACCCCACGCAGGTCACAGGGGTGAAGGTACAAACTCCGTATGGACAGCACCCGCCGTTAGGATCGAACCCGGGTGTCTGGGGCTATGATGCAGCAACTCTACCGCTGTGTCACTGTGCCGCCCTAAGACATTCAAACAGACATGTTCTGTGCATAGAAACGGACTTTAATTCTCTCTATATTCCACTGCACCCAAGCTGGGTTAGAGGGTATTAACTAAGAGGAGAGGTTGGACAAACCATATAACAATTACAGCACGGAAACAGGCCATCTCGGCCCTTCTAGTCCGTGCCGAACACTTATTCTCCCCTAGTCCTATCTACCTGCGCTCAGACCATAACCCTCCATTCCTTTCCCGTCCATATACCTATTCAATTTATTTTTAAATGATAAAATCGAACCTGCCTCCACCACTTCCACTGGAAGCTCATTCCACACAGTTACCACTCTCTGAGTAAAGAAGTTCCCCCTCATGTTACCCCTAAACTTCTGTCCCTTAATTCTCAAATCATGTCCTCTTGTTTGAATCTTCCCTACTCTCAATGGGAAAAGCTTATCCACGTCAACTCTGTCTATCCCTCCCATCATTTTAAAGACCTCTATCAAGTCGCCCCTTAACCTTCTGCGCTCCAAAGAATAAAGACCTATCTTGTTCAACCTTTGTCTGTAACTTAGTTGCTGAAACCCAGGCAACATTCTAGTAAATCTCCTTTGTACCCTCTCTATTTTGTTGACATCTTGTTGACAAACTTGTAGTATTTCCTCTGGAGCATCAGAGGTCGAGTCAGGCACATAAAATGATGAGAGACATGGATAGGGTAGACAGTCAGAACCTTTTCCTCAGGGTGGAAATGTCAAGGACATCGGGCGGCACAGTGGCGCAGCATTAGAGTTGCTGCTTTACAGTGCTGACAGCGCCAGAGACCCGGGCTCGATCCCGACGAGTGCTGTCTGTACGGAGTTTGCACGTTCTCCCAGTGACCGCTGTATCTTCAGTTTCCTCCCACACTCCAAGGACGTACAGGTTTAGACAATAGACAATAGATGCAGGAGTAGGCCATTCGGCTCTTCGAGCCAGCACCACCAGTCAATGTGATCATGGCTGATCATCCCCAATCAGTACCCCGGTCCTGCCTTCTCCCCATATCCCCTGACTCCGCTATTTTTAAGAGCCCTATCTAGCTCTCTCTTGAAAGCATCCAGAGAACCTGCCTCCACCGCCCTCCGAGGCAGAGAATTCCACAGACTCACCACTGTCTGTGAGAAAAAGTGTTTCCTCGTCTCCGTTCTAAATGGCTTACTCCTTATTCTTAATCTGCGGCCCCTGGTTCTGGTCTCCCCCAACATCGGGAACATGCTTCCTGCCTCTAGCGTGTCCAAGCCCTTAACAATCTTATGTTTCAATCTTATATGTTTCAATGAGATGCCCTCTCATCCTCCTAAACTCCAGAGTGTACAAGCTCAGCTGCTCCATTCTCTCAGCATATGACAGTCCCGCCATCCCGGGAATTAACCTTGGAGAGTAATTGACCGGCAGGGAATGGAACGATATGGATCATGTGCAGGCAGAGGAGATTTGCTTCACGGCATCATGGGCATTTTGGGCCAAAGGGCCTAATCCTGAGCTGTACTGATCAATGCTCTATGTCGTAAGGTCATAAGGGATAGGAGTAGAATTAGATCATTCAGCCCATCAAGTCTACTCCGCCCTTCAATCGTGGCTGATCTATCACTCCTTCCTAACCCCATTCTCCTGCCTTCTCCCCATAACATCTGACACCCGTACTAATCAAGAATCTATCTATCTCTGCCTTAAAAATATCCACCGACTTGGCCTCCGCAGCCGTCTGTGGCAAATAATTCCACAGATTCACCATCATCTGAATAAAGACATTTCTCCTCATCTCCTTCCTAAAAGAATGTCCTTTAATTCTGAGGCTATGAGAGTCCTAGACTCTCCCACTAGTGGAAACATCCTCTCCACATCCACTCTATCCAAACCTTTCACTATTCTGTATGTTTCAATGAGGTCCCTCTCATTCTTCTAAGCTCCAGCTCAGCGCCGACAAACGCTCATCATAGGTTAACCCACTCATTCCTGGGATCATTCTTGTAAACCTCCTCTGGACCCTCTCCAGAGCCAGCACATCCTTCCTCAGATACGGTGCCCAAAATTGCTCACAATATTCCAAATGTGCCCTGACCAGCGCCTTATAGAGCCTCAGCATTACATCCCTGTTTTTGTACACAAGCCCTCTTGAAATAAATGCTCGCATTGAGTTTGCTTTCTTTACTACCGATTCGACTTGCAGATTAACTTTTTGAAAATCCTGCACCAGCAATCCCAAGTCCCTTTGCACCTCCGATTTCTGGATTCTCTCGCCAGTTAGAAAATAGTCTACGCCTTTATTCCTACTACCAAAATGCACGACTCCACACTTTGCTACACTATATTCCATCTGACACTTCTCTGCCCACTCTCCCAACCTGTCCAAGTCCTTCTGCAGAGTCCCTGCTTTCTCCACACTAGCTGCCCCTCCACCTATTTTCGTATCATCCGCAAACTTGTCCACAAAGCCTTCAATCCCCTCGTCCAAATGGAAGTGGTGGAATAGACGATGGCATAGTCCCGTGTAATGAGTTAGGGACGCGTACACACACACACGTGCACACACACACACACACGGGCACACACACACACACACGGGCACACACACACACACACACACACACACACATAGTGTACCTTCATTGACTGGTTGGATGACCCTGTCCAACCCTCGAGACTGATAGAATTCCCGAATTCGTTTCTCTTCACCTGCAAGAGGAAATGAATGTCACGCTGTCCGAGTGGGAATGTAGAATGAAAAGGGCAGTGTGGTTGGGGGGTGGGGGGGGGGGAATTAAACAGTGGGCAAAATAAGCTTTATACCAAATATAAATGATTTTCAGCAATCACGGGTAAAAGAAACACAGCCCAAGGAAATTGGCGGCTTTGCAACTGGACAGACAGTAGACAATAGACAATAGGTGCAGGAGTAGGTCATTTGGCCCTTCGAGCCAGCACCGCCATTCGATGTGATCATGGCTGATCATCCCCAATCAGTACCCCGTTCCTGCCTTCTCCCCATATCCCCTGACTCCGCTATTTTTAAGAGCCCTATCTAACTGTCTCTTGAAAGCATCCAGAGAACCGGCCTCCACCGCCCTCTGAGGCAGAGAATTCCACAGACTCACCACTCTCTGTGAGAAAAAGTGTTTCCTCGTCTCTGTTCTAAATGGCTTACTCCTTATTCTTAAACTGTGGCCCCTGGTTCTGGACTCCCCCAACATCGGGAACATGTTTCCTGCCTCTAGCGTGTCCAAACCCTTAACAGTCTTATGTTTCAATGAGATCCCCCTCATCCTTCTAAACTCCAGAGTGTACAAGCCCAGCTGCTCCATTCTCTCAGCACATGACAGTCCCGCCATCCTGGGAATTAACCTTGTAAACCTACGCTGCACTCCCTCAGTAACAAGAATGGCCTTCCTCAAATTAGGGGACCAAAACTGCACACAATACTCCAGGTGTGGTCTCACTAGGGCTCTGTACAACTGCAGAAGGACCTCTTTGCTCCTCTATTCGATTCCTCTTGTTATAAAGGCCAACATGCCATTCGCTTTCTTCACAGCCTGCTGTACCTGCATGCTTACTTTCATGTGTGGTTTTGGTGGGAGAGCGGGAGAGACACTATCAAACACAGATAAAAGAATCAAGGCAAATTTACTTAAACTACAGCTTTAGACTTAGATACAGCGTGGAGACTGGCCCTTGAGTCCACGCAGACCAGCAATCAACCCTAGCATTAGCACTATCCTACACACACCAGGGAGAATTTACAATTTTACCAAAGCCAATTAACCTACAAATCTGTACCTCTTTGGAGTGTGGGAGGCAACCGGAGACCCGGAGCAAACCCACGCGGTGGGAGAGCGTACAAACTCTGCACAGACAGCACCCGTAGTCAGGATCCATCCCGGATCTCTGGCGCTGTGAGGCAGCAACTCTACAGCTGTGCCACCGTGCTGCATTAAGCGCCTGTCCCACTTGGCCGACCTAACGGACGAGTTTAGAAGACCCTAGACGAGTTGAAAAAAATGTCAAGGTCGTGTTGACTCGCCGAAGTAAAAGACTTCCTACGACTATGTCTACGACCTCCTACGACTATGTCTACGACCTCCTACGACCCCCCTCAACCTCAGTCTTCCACACCTAAGACCAACTACGACTAGCTACAAGTGGAAAATGATCACATGATAAAATGATGTCATGTTTGCATTTTTTCTCGGGCCAGTTATCGACCTACGACTACCATCACGACCTACTACAACCTACCTACTAACCTATCTACGAGTAAAAAGTATCAATTCTTTGCATGCCAACCTTTATTTTTACTCGTGGACATTTTTTATCAGGCTGGGGAAAACGTCGCGACCTACTTGAGGTCACGAGTACGCGGAGACCACTCACGAGCATGAGGAAGAGCGACCTACGACCTCCTACAACCTCGTGGCAACCATGCTGCGAGTATGAGTCAAGGGCAAACTCGGCAGAGGTCGCCAATTAGGTCGTGAAAGTGGGTCAGGGGCTTAATAACAAGCTATAAAAAGGGAAAGACGTAAGATCTGCTGAACAATAGTGGCGCCGCTGGTCGAGCTACTGCCGAGAGTTCCAGAGACTTGGGTTCGATCCTGACCTCCGGTGCTGTCTGTGTGGAGTTTGCATGGTCTCCTCGTGACCATGTGGGTTTCCCCTTTCTGCCATTTGAGTGAATAGACGGTGGTTGGAGGGCTAATTGGTTTTGGCTAATCACAGTGGTGGTGGGAGAATTGGGCCAATTTAATGGGATAATGAAAGGCCCGGCCACTCCCTCTTCTCCCCTCTCCCATCGGGCAAAAGGCTTAGAAGTGTGAAAACGCACACCTCCAGATTCAGTGTTTGAGAAAGAACTGCAGATGCTGGAAAAATCGAAGGTAGACAATGGAGTAGACAAAATGTTTAAGAAAGATTTATACCACCAAATTCAGGGACAGTTTCCTCCCAGCTGTTATCAGGCAACTGAACCATCCTATCACAACCTGAGAGCAGTCCTGAACTACTATCTACCTCATTGGAGACCCTCAGGCTATCTTTGATCAGACTTTGCTGGCTTTACCTTGCACTAAACATTATTCCCTTCATCACGTATCGGTACTCTGTGAATGTCTCGATTGTAGTCGTGTATAGCCTTCCTGCTGACTGGTTAGCACGCAACAAAAGCTTTTCACTGTACCTCGGTACACGTGACATTAAACGTAACGAAACTGAATAGACAGGTGGATGAGGACAGGATGTTTCCAATAGTGGGATAGTTCAGGAACGCTTTCGGAAAAATAGGCTCAGCCTTAAAACGGAGATTGATAGGTTCTTGATTAGTAAGGGTGGTAAATGTTACAGGGAGAAGGCAGGAGAATGGGGTTGGAGGGAAAAATAGATCAGCCGTGATCAAATGACAGAGCAGACTCAATGGGCAGAAGAGCCTCATTCTGCTCCTGTATCTTACGATAGTGCTATAGAACAGTACGGCCCACAATGTTTGTGCCGAACATGATGCCTAGCTAAACTGATCTCATCATCTGCCTGTAATAGAAGATTGACATAGAATGCTGGAGTAACTCCGCGGGTCAGGCAGCGTCTCTGGAGAAAAAGAATCGATGACGTTTCGGGTCGAGACCCTTCTTCTTAGGGTTGGCACGGTGGTGCAACGGTAAAGTTGCTATCTTACCACGCCAGAGACCCTGGTGCGATCATGCCTACGGTGCTGTCTGTACGGTGTTTGTACGTGACCTGCGTGGGTTTTCTCCGGTTGCTCCGGTTTCTTACCATGCTCCAAATATGTACAAGTTTGCAGGCTAATTGGCTTGGTATAAATGTAAGATTGCCCCTAGTGTGTGTAGGATAGTGTTATGCCCCTGTCCCACTTAGGAAACCTGAACGGAAACCTCTGGAGACTTTGCGCCCCACCCAAGGTTTCCGTGCGGTTCCCGGAGGTTTTGGTCAGTCTCCCTAATGGTCGAAAATGGTTTCCGCTTCTTCTATGTTCCGGCGATTATTTCAAAAAATTCAAAGCCGGCCGCGACTAAAAATAGGTTGCCGTTTTAAAAATCGGTAATTTTTTAGTCGAAGCCGGAAACCTTGGGTGGGGCGCAAAGTCTGCAGAGGTTTCCGTTAAGGTTTCCTAAGTTGGACAGGGGCATTAGTGTACGTGAATCGTTAATCGGCGTGGACCCGTTGGGCCGAAGGGCCTGTTTCCGTGCTGTGTCTCTAAACCGGACTAAACTAAACTGAAGAAGGGTCTCGACGCGAAACGTCACCCATTCCTTCTCTCCAGAGCTGCTGCCTGTCCCGCTAAGTTACTCCAGCATTTTGTGTCTATCTTAAACTAAACAACGGGCCATTATGCACTCCACACTTCCTAAGGTCATCTGTTGCCGGCCCTGATTTGTTCTGGCCTTTTCGGGTCGGAAGAAGGGTTCCAACCAGCAAAATCCAGAGATGCTGCCTGACCAGCTGAGTTACGCCAGCATTTTGCATCCAAGTTTGGTGTAAACCGGCATCTGCAGTTCCTTCCTACACATTTCATCTGCCTGTACATGATCCAAACCTCTCCATTCCCTGCATTTCCATGTGCCCAACAAAAAGCCTCTAAACACCACTATCGTTTCTGCTCCACCACCATCCCAGACCCCCATCACGCTCTGTGTAGAAGAGAAACTCTCCCCGTATAGCTCCATTAAACTTATCCAGCCTCTGCTTATAACTCGAGCCCTCCAATTCCGGCAACGTCCTTGTGAATCTTTTCCGAACCCTTCCCAACCTAAATGACATCCTTCCTCTAGCGGGGTGACAAAAACTGCAGACAACAGAACGAGGTTCTCCAGAGCGAGCCAGCTTAATATGCCGTGTGTATATCGGGACCGGACTACGGACTTGCAAGTGTAAACAGACCCCAAGCAAAAAAAAAAAAAAAAAACTGTTGGAGAATGTACAGACAGCACCCGTAGTCCGGATTGAGCCAATAGACAATAGGTGCAGGACTAGGCCATTCGGCCCTTCGAGCCAGCACCGCCATTCAATGTGATCATGGCTGATCATCCACAATCAGTACCCCGTTCATGCCCTCCCCATATCCCCTGGCTCCGCTATCTTTAAGAGCCCTATCGAGCTCTCTCTTGAAAGTATCCAGAGAACCGGCTTCCACCGCCCTCTGAGGCAGCGAATTCCAGACTCACAACTCTCTGTATGAAAAAGTGTTTCCTCATCTCTGTTCTAAATGGCTTACTCATTATTCTTAAACTGTGGTCCCTGGTTCTGGACTCCCCCAACATCGGGAACATGTTTCCTGCCTCTAGCTTGTCCAAACCCTTAATAATCTTATATGTTTCAATAAGATCCCCTCTCATCCTTCTAAATTCCAGAGTGTACAAGCCCAGCCATTCCATTCTCTCAGCATATGACAGTCCCGCCATCCCAGGAATTAACCTCGTGAACCTACACTGCATTCCCTCAATAGCGAGAATGTCCTCCTCAAATTTGGAGATAAAAACTGCACACAATACTCCAGGTGTGGTCTCACTAGGGTCCTGTCCAACTGCAGAAGGACCTCTTTGCTCCTGTACTCAATTCCTCGTTATGAAGGCCAACATGTCATCCACTTTCTTAACTGCCTGCTGTACCTGCATGCTTACTTTGAGTGACTAATGAACAAGGACCCCCAGATCCCGTTGTACTTACCCATTTCCCAACTTGACACCATTTAGATAATAATCTGCCTTCCTGTTTTTGCTACCAAAGTGGATAACCTCACATTTATCCACATTAAACTGCAGAAACCCGGGTCTCTTGCACTCGAAGGCAGCGACTTTACTGCAGCCCAACTGTGCCACTCACTTGGGGTCCTTCTTCAGACTGACGGAGAGAAACCTGGCAGTGGGAGGCGAGGGGAAGGGGTGGGGCAGGATCTAGTGCTAGGGTATACAGATCAACCCCTCACTTGCATCCACCTCTCACTAACTGCTACCCCAGCCCTTCGCATTCAAACAGATCGGATATAGGAGCAAAGAGGTCCTTCTGCAGTTGTACAGAGCCCTAGTGAGACCACACCTGGAGTATTGTGTGCAGTTTTGGTCCTCTAATTTGAGGAAGGATATTCTTGCTATTGAGGAAGTGCAGCGTAGATTTACAAGGTTAATTCCCAGGATCGAAGGCTCGGAGGGCCAAATGGCCTACTCCTGTACCTATTGTACAACAGTACAGCACAGGAACAGGCCCTTCGGCCCACATTGTCTGTGCCGAACATGATGCCAAGGCCAACCTTTATCTGCCTGCATATAATCGATATTGCTCCACTGCGTTTCAGGCACTCACCACCCTCTATGTAAAAAATCTGCCTCATGCATCTCCTTGAAATGTTGCTTCCTCTCACCTTAAATCTATGCCTTCTAGTATATACCATTTGCATCCCGTGAGGTAGTTGAGGCAGGTACTATTGTACCCTTTAGGAAACATGTAGTCAGGTAGGTGTATTGGATAGGTTTAGAGGGATATGGGCCAAACGCAGGCAGGTCGGACTATGGCAGATGGGGCATGTTGGCCGGTGTGGGCAAATTGGGCCAAAGGGCCTGTTTCCATGCTGTATGACTATGACACTATAACATTTAAGAAGCATTTAGACAGGTACATGGATAGGACAGGTTTAGAGAGATATGGTGCAAAAGCAGGTAGGTGGAACTTGTGTAGACAGGACATGTTGGGCGGCATGGGCAAGTTGGGCAGAAGGGCCTGTTTCGCACTGTATGACTTCATGACTCGAAAACCCATGCAGTCACGGCAAGCAGGTACAAAGTGCATACAGACAGCACCCACAGCCTGGCGTTGTAAGGCAGCATCTCTACCGCAGCTCCACCCTCATGTCCTGGCGACCGTTCGCTGCACACTTCCCCCATAGCAAGTACACACAGAATGTCAGATGGAACAGACTTGCGAAGGAAAGGTTCTCAGGCAAGCTGCAAACGTACTTACTCTCCTGCAAGCCGGGCACCAGCTTGAAGACAATGTCTTGCATCACTCGGTCGAGCTTGAGGTTGAGGAGAGGCTGGGTCTCGTGGATTTTGATGTTACACATGGGGCAGTATTTGCTGGTCTGTAGGTACTTCACAATGCAGCTCTTGCAAACTGGAAAGGAAAAGGGGGACCTTTGAATTGGCCGTGCTCTCGAGACTCGGGCAAGCAAACATCTCGGACGGACCGACCGACCGGCTCCGTAGCGGGCCTGGCTCGGCAACTCGGAACGGCCGGGAACGAAGGAGATGGCAAAAAAAAAACGCGGTTCCATCACGGGTACCGACCTCCCCACCGTCAAAGGGATCTGCAGGAGCCGCTACCTCGAAACTGCAGGCAGCCAGCAGAAGAAACCACACCCAACGCCTCGTCCTTGGAAGTCTGAGGATGATCAGCCATGATCATATTGAATGGCGGCGCAGGCTCGAAGGGTACGAATGGCCTATCCTGCAACTATTTTCTATGTTTCTAAGTCCAGCATATCCACTACAACGTTCAAGAAGGATCTGCTGGAAAATCCGAAAATGTGTATATATTTATATTATGGTATATGGACACACTGATCTGTTTTGGAGTAAATGCCTACTATGTTCTGTGTGCTGAATTGTCTTATCAGGGACACATGACAATAAACTCACTTGACTTGACTTGAAAATCGAAGGTAGACAAAAATTGCTGGAGAAACTCAGCGGGTACGGCAGCATCTATGGAGCGAAGGAAATAGGCAACGTTTCGTCCCGAAACGTTGCCTATTTCCTTCGCTCCATAGATGCTGCCGTACCCGCTGAGTTTCTCCAGCAATTATATCCACTACAACGCTCACCAACTTCCACAGGTGCGCCGTAGAAGGTTTTCTATTGGGATACATCATGGGCTTGTGTTTTGTTCTGCACTCATTTTTAGCGTAGCTTAGTTTAGAGATACAGTGCGGAAACAGGCACTTCGGCCCACCGAGTCCGCACCGACCAGCGATCCCCGTACAATGGAACTATTCCACACACAAAGGTCAATTGACCTACACAAATCTGTACCTCTTTGGAGCGTGGGAGGGCACCGGAGATCCCGGGGAAAAAACCCACGGGGAAAACGCACAAACTCCGTACAGACAGCGTCCGTAGTCAGGATCGAACCCTGGTCACTGGCATAAGGCAGCGACTCTACTGCAGTTGTACAGGGTATTGGTGAGACCACGCTTGGAGTATTGTGTACAGTTTTGGTCTCCAAATCTGAGGAAAGACATTCTTGCCATAGAGGGAGTACAGAGAAGGTTCACCAGACTGATTCCTGGGATGTCAGGACTTTCATATGAAGAAAGACTGGATAGACTCGGCTTGTATTCGCTAGAATTTAGAAGATTGAGGGGGAATCTTAAAGAAACTTACAAAATTCTTAAGGGGTTGGACAGGCTAGATGCAGGAAGATTGTATCCGATGTTGGGGAAGTCCAGGACAAGGGGGCACAGTTTAAGGATAAAGGGGAAATCCTTTAGGACCGAGATGAGAAAAACATTTTTTACACAGAGAGTGGTGAATCTCTGAAACTCTCTGCCACAGAAGGTAGTTGAGGCCTGTTCATTGGCTATATTTAAGAGGGAGTTAGATGTGGCCCTTGTGGCTAAAGGGATCAGGGGGTATGGAGAGAAGGCAGGTACAGGATACTGAGTTGGATGATCAGCCATGATCATATTGAATGGCGGTGCAGGCTCGAATGGCCGAATGGCCTACTCCTGCACCTATTTTCTATGTTTCTATGTTTCTACCGCTGCGCCACCCTGCTGTCCCCTCCCTAATATTGGGTTCATTTATGTATGGAACTGCTTTGTGTGTGTTTTACAATGTTATCTATTGAGAACTGTGCTCACAGACCCGTTAGGCTGCTGCAAGTAAGAATTTCCTTCATCAGTTTTCGGTACATCTGACAATTGACAGAAGCACCAGGCAAAGAATTTGGCTGCTGGCACCACTGAAGCTATGCCAGATCTTTGGGACTATCTCTAACTTATTAACAGTCTTTTGCGCTATTATTGCTGCCGAGGGTCACAGCTATTCATTTATTGATTTTTTTAAAATTATATTTTATCTGTGTATTGCATTTCCAGGCATGTTAAGATTCAGCAAGTAAGAATTACATTGTTCTTGCCAAGTGTCTAGTCTGGCATTTTTTCCTGAAACATATTATGGAAGCTGATTCATTGGGGACCTGCAAAAGGGAATTGGACTTTAGAAAAATCATTCAAGAATTATTAACAATGAAATTCTTACCTGCTGCAGCTTAACAGGTACATATTAAAACACAGGCAGCATCTCTGGAAAACATTGATAGGTGACGTTTTAGGTCGAGACCCTTCGATTATGGGGTGTTGGGGGGGGGTCAGGGGGAGGGGAAAGAAAGCTGGAAGAGGCATGGAGCAGGTCAAAGTCTGGCAAGTGATAGCTGGATGCAGTGAGGGGGGGGGGGGAAGGGAGGGGATAATCAAACACTCTTGACTTTGCGTAGGAAGGAACTGCAGATGCTGGTTTACACCGAAGATTAAGACACAAAAAGCTGGAGTAACTCAGTGGGACAGGCAGCATGTCTGGAGAAAAGGAATGGGTGACGTTTCGGGTCGAGACCCTACTTCGGAGGAACGTCACCCACTCCTTCGCTCCTGAGATGCTGCCTGTCCCGCTGAGTTACTCCAGCATTTTGCATCTACTCTTGACTCCTTATGCCCCTGTCCCACTTGGGAAACCTGAACGGAAACCTCAGGAGACTTTGCGCCCCGCCCAAGGTTTCCGTGTGGTTCCCGGAGGTTTTTGTCAGTCTCCCTACCTGCTTCCACTACCTGCAACCTGCGGCAACCACCTGCAACCTCCGGGAACCGCACGGAAACATTGGGTGGGGCGCAAAGTCTCCAGAGGTTTCCGTTCAGGTTTCCCAAGTGGGACAGGGGCATTACTCTGTGTCTTTCCTTGCCAAACCAGCATATGCTGTTTCTTGTTCCTACAGTATCCCAGGGGCATTAGAATCACCGGGACATAGAAGGCGATGTTCCAAACACTGTAGAATGGGCTCAGAATAGTTCGGCCCCCTTGTGGCTAATGTGGATACAGGGAGGCCTAAGGGCCAGTCTCTATGCTGTACGACTCTCGGCTGCACAGTAAGCTGATCAAATGCTTTTTCATGCCTCCGCTTCCGTGGAAGCACAATAACACCTACTTAATAACATGTGCTGCAATATTAACATCCTAACACTATTAAACACTATGTACGACACTCTATAACACAGAATGATATCAGGAGAAACAGCAACACCTGGTGGCAAGAGAATGTATTGCAAGCAAAATTTAGTTCGGATTCATAATCAGTGGCTCTCACCAACCTCTACAGACGCCCTGTAGAAAACAGAGAAAGATAGAAAATAGGTGCAGGAGGAGGCCATTCGGACCTTCGAGCCAGCACCGCCATTCATTGTGATCATGGCTGATCGGCCCCAATCAATAACCCGTGCCTGCCTTCTCCCCATATCCCTTGACTCCACTCGCCCCTAGAGCTCTATCTAACTCTCTCTTAAATCCATCCAGTGACTTGGCCTCCACTGCCCTCTGTGGCAGGGAATTCCATAAATTCACAACTCTCTGGGTGAAAAAGTTTTTTCTCACCTCAGTCTTAAATGACCTCCCCTTTATTCTACGACTGTGGCCCCTGGTTCTGGACTCGGGGCATTTCAGTTCAGTTCATTTCCGCCCATGCAGTGAAAAGCTTTTGTTGCGTGCTAACCAGTGAGCAGAAAGCCAAAACACAATTCCAAACGAGCCATTTACAGCGCATAGATACATGATAAGGGGATAACGTTTAGTGCAAGGTGAAGCCAGCCAAGTCCGAGGGCCACCAAAGAAGTAGACTGTAGTTCAGCACTGCTCTCTGGTTGTGGTAGGATGGTTCAGTTGCCTGGGATGCATCGCAGCAAGGTTTGGGAACAGCTCCATCCAAGATCGCAGCCCAGACCATCACACAAACCAACCTCCCTTCTATTGACTCCATTTATACCTCCGTTGACTGGATACCACTTGCAGTTTGTTGTGTCGCCACTCTACAATATTAGATGTAGAAGCATAGGTTTAAGGTGAGGGGGGAAAAGATTGAACACGAACACGAGGGGCAACTTTTTTTTTGTACTTATGGAACGAGCTGCCAGAGGAGGTAATAGAGGCAGGTACTACTGCAACATATAGGAAACATTTAGACAGGTACATGGATAGGACTCATTTGGAGGGATATGGGGCAAACGCAGGCAGGTGGGACGAGTGTAGATGGGACATGTTGGCTGGTGTTTCCACGCTGACTCTAAGCAATAACCTCATCCCTGGTGACTTCAACTTGCTTGGAAAGCAGGCAAGTCCAGAGCTCTCCAGCGATGGTGATAGGGAGGGGTTCCCGCCTCACGAATAGGTCCGTTGTAAACCCATTGCCAAGTAGGGCAGCGTAGAATTGCTGTCTTACAGCACCTGAGACCCGGGTTCGATCCTGACTTCGGGTGCTGGTCTGTACAGAGTTAGTACGATCCACCCGTGACCTGCGTAGATTTTCTCCCCCGGGATCTCCAGGTTTCCTCCCACACTCCAAAGACATACAGGTTTGTCAGGTAGTTGGTTTGCTTTAATTGTAAATTGCCCCATAGTGTGTGTAGGATAGTCTAAGTGAGTGAGGATTGCAAGTCGGCGCAAACTAGGTGGACCAAAGAGAAAGAGAGTTTCCCCGCGTTGCATATGGGGAGAAGGCAGGTACGAGGTACTGATTGGGGATGATCAGCCATGATCACATTGAATGGCGGTGCTGGCTCGATGGGCCGAATGGCCTACTCCTGTCTATTGCATCTCTAAACTAAACTAAAACCCTTGCTGTTGCCTGCGTCCATTAGTTTAGTTTAGTTTAGAGATACAGCGCAGAAACAGGCCCTTCGGCCCACCGAGTCCACCCCGACCGGCGATCTCCGCACATTAACACTATCCTACACACACTAGAGACAATTTATTCATGCCAAGCCAATTAACCTACAAATCTGTACGCCTTTGAGGTGTGGGAGGAAACCGGAGATCCTGGAGAAAACCCACACAGGTCACGGGGAGAACGTGCAAACTCCGTGGTGTGGATCGAACCCGGGTCTCTGGCGCGGCAAGCACCGTAAGGCAGCAACTCTACCGCTGCGCCACTCTAGTCTTGTCCTTTCCAAGCTTCCCATGAAGTTACGAAACAGTTGGAGAGGCTGCAGATAATCGGACCCAGCCAGCCTCACGAACTAGGCAAAAAAAAAAAAGGTCTTTAAACAGAGGGTGGCTAGGAATTCTCATTTCCCCTCCACAAAATGTGGAGGCAGACTCTATAAAGTCCTTTTAATAGGGGACATTATATTAGCCTGGAAGAGAGAAAGTTTAGTGAGAGAAACACCACAGGAATCCCACTCTCTGTTACCCCAGCATCCTCATATGGCATCAGTGTTGGGTGGCTAAACGTAGAACAGCACGGGAGCAGGCCCTTCGGCCCACAGTGTCGACGCCAAACATGATGCCAAGATACTGTTCAGTTTAGTTTATTGTCACGTGTACCGAAATACAGTGAAAAAGCTTTTGTTGCGTTCTATCCAGTCAGCAGAAAGACAATACGCGATTACAATTGAGCCATTCACAGTGTATATGATGCATGATAAAGGAATAACGTTTAGTGCAAGGTAATGCCAGCCAAGTGCGATTAAGGATAGTCCGAGATAAATCTCTCAATTCTCTGCCTATCTAAAAGCCTCAAGAGGCCAATATCGTACCTGCTTCCAGGTAAGTGCGAGGAATGACTCAGCAGTAGAGTTTCTGCCTTAGAAACATAGAAAATAGGTGCAGGAGGAGGCCATTCGGCCCTTCGAGCCAGCACTGCCATTCATTGTGATCATGGCTGATCGTCCCCTATCAATAACCCGTGCCTGCCTTCTCCCCATATCCCTTGACTCCACTAGCCCCTAGAGCTCTATCTATCTCTCTCTTAAATCCATCCAGTGATTTGGCCTCCACTGCCCTCTGTGGCAGGGAATTCCATAAATTCACAACTCTCTGGGTGAAAAAGTTTTTAAATGACCTCCCAGACCTTACAGCACCAGAGGCCTGGGTTCGATCCTGACTACGGGTACTTGTCTAGACAGAGTTTGTATTTCTCATTGTGACCACATTAGTTTTCCGGTTTCCGCCCACACTCCAAAGACGTGTTAATTGGTTTCTGTACATTGTCCCGGATGCGTGCAGGATAAGACTATTGTTGGCTGGCGCAGAATCTGTGGGAGGAAACTGGAGTACACGGAAACAACCCACGCAGTCACAGGGGGAATGTACAAACTCCATTCAGACAGCGCCCTTATTCAGGATCGAACCCGGGTCTCTGGCACTGTGAGGCAGCAACTCTACCGCTGCACCCCCGTGCTGTTTCTATGCTGTATCTGCGTCAAAGTTGAAGTCGAAGTTTAAATGTAAAGTACATTCTAAAGCTCATCTCTCCCACTCTACACTCCTTTCAGGGCATTACTCAGCATTTTCTCCACAGGAACTTGTATAATTGATAACTGAGGAACTGATTAAATTTCACAACCCTTTCTCCCAAAATCTGCTAGTCATCTCTTTGAAAAAAATATGGAGATTTAGGTACGCCAATAAAAGTCACAATTACATTAAGATTTGTGAAGTATGCGTTTTACTGCCAAGACGCAATATATCAATTGCATTTATTGCAGGTTGTTAAGTTCACCTATGGAGCAGATATTAATTGATTCAGAGTTTTTCTTTAAAGAAAAGTCTGTGTGAATAGGTTGTGCTCAGAGAGGGCCATTGGCCACGGAGGCAATAGACAATAGACAATAGGTGCAGGAGTAGGCCATTTGGCCCTTCCAGCCAGCACCGCCATTCAATGTGATCATGGCTGATCATCCCCAATCAGTACCCCGTTCCTGCCTTCTCCCCATATCCCCATGACTCCGCTATTTTTAAGAGCCCTATCCAGCTCTCTCTTGAAAGCATCCAGAGAACCTGCCTCCACTGCCCTCCGAGGCAGAGAATTCCACAGACTCACCACTCTCTGTGAGAAAAAGTGTTTCCTCGTCTCCGTTCTAAATGGCTTACTTCTTATTCTTAAACTGTGGCCCCTGGTTCTGGACTCCCCCAACATCGGGAACATGTTTTCTGCCTCTAGTGTGTCCAAGCCCATAACAATCTTATTTGTTTCAATAAGATCCCCTCTCATCCATCTAAACTCCAGAGTATACAAGCCCAGCTGCTCCATTCTCTCAGCATATGACAGTCCCGCCATCCCGGAAATTAACCTTGTAAACCTACGCTGCACTCCCTCAATAGCAAGAATGTCCGTCCTCAAATTAGGGGACCAAAACTGCACACAATGCTCCAGGTGTGGTCTCACTGGGGCTCTGTACAACTGCAGAAGGAATGGCAGTCGATGAAGGAAAGCTAGGGAGCCAACACCATGAACATTCAGCTCAGGTTCTTGCTGGCTGGCTGGCTGAAGAGCAATGAATAGAGTCAGAGTCCCACAGCACGGAAACAGGCCATTCGGTCCAACTCGTCCATGCCAGCCAAGATGCCTCATCTAATCTGGCTTCATTTGCTCGTAAATAGACACAGAATGCTGGAGTAACTCAGCGGGACAGGCAGCATCTCTGGAGAAAAGGAATGGGTGACATTTCGGGACCCTTCTTCAGACTGAAAGTCAGGGGGGAGGGAGACACAGAGATAGTTACGGGTAAGGTGTGAAAATGAGACATCAAAGGGGACGAGGATCAAGGAATATGTAGAATAGATCATTGTGAGTTAGGGGAAGCTGACAACGAAGCATACAAAGATAAAATGTAACAGTCAGACTGGTTAGAGAACTATGATGGAGGAGGGATGGAGGAGAGAGAGGGAAAGCAAGGGTTACTTGAAGTTAGAGAAGTCAATGTTCATACCGTGTTCTACAGGTGCGCGGTAGGGAGCATACTGACTGGTTGCATCGTGGCCTGGTTCGGCAACTTGAACATCCAGGAGCGAAGAAGACTACAAAAAGTTGTCACCACCGGCTTTGACCTCCCCATCGACGAAGGGATCTATCGTACTTAAAAAGGCAGCCAAAATCATCAAAGACTCACACCATCCTGGCCACACACTCATCTCACCACTGCCATCAGGAAGAAGGTACAGGAGCCTGAAAACTGTAACGTCCGGGTTCAGGAACAGCTTCTTCCCTACAGCCATCAGGCTATTAAACACAACAACAAATAAGCTCTGAACTCTGAACTGCAAAAGACTAAATTATTATTGCACTATATTTGTTATTTATTGAGCTTTTTCTTTGTTTTCTCTTCCCCCGTTATGTACTATGTTTACATCTTCACATATTCTGTTGTGCTGCAACATGTAAGAATTTCATTGTCCCATCCGGGACATATGACAATAAAACACTCTCGACTCTTGGGTAGCACGGTGGCACAGCAGTAGAGTTGCTGCCTTGCAGCGCCAGAGACCCAGGTTCAATCCCGACTATGGGTGCTGTCTGCACAGAGTTTGTACGTTCTCCCCGTGACCTGGGTTTTCTCCAAGATCTCGGCTTTATTCCCACAACAAAGATGTACCGGTTTGTAGGTTAATTAACTTCGGTATAAATTGTAAATTGTTCCTAGTGAGTTGGATAGTGTTAGTGTGCGGGGTGATCGCTGGTCGGCATGGACTCAGGGGGCCGAACGTCCTGTTCCCACGTTGTACCTCTAAACTAAACTAAAATCTAGAGTGGGCTCAGGGAAGGGTAGGAGCCGATGATAAGATGGAAGCAAGAGAAAAACAAGGATGGCAGAATAAAAGGGAAAAAAATTTGTTTGGAGAGCTTGCGCTTCTGAACCTTCTGAATTTGTAGTCGGCAGGGCAATACTCTGCATATCGCCAACTTGGATGTGTTGTGCATACTAACATGCTGTTAGTGCCTCCTTAAAACTGTCTCGTGAAGGTGATTTGACTATATTGTTGTCTAGTTTATTCCATTCCCTTAAGGTTCTTACAAAGAATGAGTTCTTATAAATATCTGTCCTGGCGAATGGGGTTTCTATTTGCATATCATTTGTCTTTCTTGTTCTCCTGTCTGTTGAGTATGTTTTGTATCTATCTGCAGTTATGCCCCACGATCCCCTTTTGAATCTTGTACAACATGGCTAGTCTGTTCCTTGCCCTTCTTGTTTCCAGCGTTTCCCACTCCAGGTCAATAGACAATAGACAATAGGCAATAGGTGCAGGAGTAGGCCATTTGGCCCTTCGAGCCAGGTCGGACAGCATCTGGGTGACACTGCTACCTCTATTGTAGTTCCCGGTTGCAAAAGCCTGCTGCTTTACTCTGTACCCCTTCTAGAGTGTTGATATGACCAGTCTTGTATGGGTCCCAGGTGCATGAAGCGTATTCCAGTAAGGGTCTAACCTTTTCCTTCGCTCCATAGATGGTGCTGCACCCGCTGAGTTTCCCCAGCAATTTTGTGTACCTAGGGTCTAACCAATGTTGTATATGCTGTGGTTTTCACTTCCTTTCGGTGCTGTTTGTGACTAGTTGATTACAAGGTCATTTTTTGCTGGGGTAACATTAGGAAGAGAAGATTCAGGACAGCGCCTGTAAATGTGGGGGCAATATTCTTTTGCTCAAAATGTAGAAACAAAGAACTGGAGATGCAGGTTAATACACAAAAGGCCACAATGTTCTGGAGTAACCAAACAGGTTAGGCAGCATGTTGTTCAAGAAGGAACTGCAGATGCTGGAAAATCGAAGGTACACAAAAAAGCTGGAGAAACTCAGCGGGTGCAGCAGTATCTATGGAGCGAAGGAAATAGGCAACGTTTTGGGCCGAAACCCTTCTTCAGACTGATAGGGCGTGGCGGGGAGAAGGAAGGAGAAACTGTCTCCGGAGAGAGGAGGAGAACTTCTTCAAAGTAGGCATACCTTGAGGAGATTTCGCAGTGTAGACAAAGTGTTCAAGAAGGAGATGCTGCCTGACCTGCTGAGTTACTCCAGCACTTTGTGTCTATGAGTCATCTAGTCATACAGTGTGGGGATCGTGGGGCATAACTGCAGATAGATACATAACATACTCAATAGAAAGGAGAACAAGAAAGAGAAATGATATGCAAATAGAAAAGGTTAGGCAGCATCTCTGAAGAAGGGTCTCGACCCAGAATGTCACCTGACCATGTTTCCAAGAGATGCTGCCTGACCTGCTGAGTTACTCCAGCACATTGTGTCTATGAATCATCTAGTCATACAGTGCGGCAACATGCACTTTAACCCAACTAGCCCACCTCAACCAACATGCCCCATCTACAATAGTCCCACCTGCCAGTGTTTGGACCATATCCCTCTAACTTATCCTATCCTATCCATGCACCTGTCTCAATGTTTCTTAAAATGTGATAGTCTCTGCCTCAACTACCGCCTTAAATATATCCATTCACAGCCTCCACAGCCTTCTGTGGCAAAGAATTCCACAGATTCACCACGCTCTGACTAAAGAAATTCCTCCTCATCTCGTGCCTGAAGGAACGACCTTTAATTCTGAGGCTATAACCTCTAGTCCCAGACTTTCCCACTAGTGGGAACATCCTCTCCACATCCACTCTATCCAAGCCTACTGTGTTCGGTTCCAGGCACAATGTTACAGGAAAGATGTTGGTTGTCAAGCTGGAAAGGGAGCAGAAAAGATTTACGAGAATGTTGCCAGGTCTAGAGGATGTGAGCTGTAGGGAGAGGTTGAGTAGGGCGGGTCTAATAGCAATCAGAGGGGTAACTGTCACACAAAGGGTGGTGGGTGTATGGAAGGGGCTGCCTGAGGAGGTATTTGAGGAAGGTACTATCGCAATGTTTAAGAAACATTTAGACAGGCACATGGATAGGATAGGTTTAGAGCGATATGGGCCAAACGCAGGCAGATTTTTTCCTTTCTTTTTTTCTTTAGTTTAGGATGGTTTTGTTTCTTCCTTTTTTCCTCTTTTTTGTCTTTTTATCGTTGTGTTTTATTTCAACATATAAGTTTTCTTTTAAATATTTAACTATATTTACATAGAGACCGGGAGGTCTATATTCAATGTGTATTTTGACACTGGACTCATATTAGGTTATACCTGTTGTTAATGTGATCCTGATCCCTATGTATCAATACCATTGTTATCTCATAGAAACATAGAAAATAGGTGCAGGAGTAGGCCAATCGGCCCTTCGAGCCTGCACCGCCATTCAATATGATCATGGCTGATCATCCAACTCAGTATCCTGTACCTGCCTTCTCTCCATACCCCCTGATCCCTTTAGCCACAAGGGCCACATCTAACTCTCTCTTAAATCCATCCAGTGACTTGGCCTCCACTGCCCTCTGTGGCAGGGAATTCCACAAATTCACAACTCTCTGGGTGAAAACGTTTTTTCTCACCTCAGTCTTAAATGACCTCCCCTTTATTCTAAGACTGTGACCCCTTGTTTTGGGCTTCTCGTTGCACATAGGTGCGGTGACAATAAAAGATATTATTATTACTCTTTTTGCTCTGTCTTTTTTGTTTTGTTTTTGTTTTTTGGAAAAAAGCGAATAAAAAGATTTTAAAAGAAAAAGGCAGATGGGAATAGTGCAGATGGGACATGTTGGTCGGTGTGGGCCGAAGGGCCTGTTTCCACGCTATATCCCTCTATGACTCTATTGACCTGCTGTTGTCTGGCAAGTGCTATGACACAGCAGCCCTCATTTGAAAGCTGAACAGAAAGATTCTTTGCATCGCTACTCCTCCCTCTTCCCCGGACTCCCGGCCAAGGCTGCACGGAAGGTCTATGCCGACCCTTTAATGTTGAGGTCCCGCGAGTCAGCAACTCGGGACAAGTCTCTCTTCAAAAACTCACATGTATGTAAACACTCTGTGATCGTGGTGGCATCGATGAAGTAGCCGGCACACAGATAACAGACGATGTGTTCGTTCAGGTCTTTAATCTTCACTTTTACTTCTTCCTGCCAACGATAAACCATAAGCCCGCGAGTCACGCAACTGATCGTATCAGAGGCCAGTGTTAACACCTTCTCACGATGATACTTAATTGTTGATAGATCTTTCAAAACCGCAACAATTTATGCCACAGATCTTTATGGCAGAAGAGTCTGAACGCAGGAGGTATAGATTTACGGGCTGATTGAAAAGATGGAGATGATGATTTTTTCAACCGCAGTGGGAGATAGCGTTTTGAATACAGGACTACAAGGAGAGGGAAAGGTGCACGGGGAATGTGGGTGACTTGAAATGGGAAAATTCAATGTTTCAGAACTTTTATATTATCATGAAGAAAATGTGGGCTTCATGCGGCAGGGTGAAGCAAAGAATGTGGGCTTCACAGGCTGAGACTGTCATATGCTGAGAGAATGGAGCGGCTGGGGTTGTGTACTCTGGAATTTAGAAGGATGAGAGGATACCTTATTGAAACATATAAGATTATTAAGGGTTTGGACACGCTGGAGGCAGGAAACATGTTCCCGATGTTGGGGGAGTCCAGAACCAGGGGCCACTGTTTAAAAATAGGGGGTAAGCCATTTGGAACGGAGACGAGGAAATACTTTTTCTCACAGAGAGAGGGTGAGTCTGTGGAATTCTCTGCCTCAGAGGGCGGTGGAGGCCGGTTCTCTGGATACTTTCAAGAGAGAGGTAGATAGGGCTCTTAAAGATAGCGGAGTCTTTTATACACATTTTATACATCAATCTCCTGCCAATCTTTTACTTTTAATATACATGTTGAATCTCTTGGGATTTTCCTTTACCTTGCCTGCCAGGTCCATCTCAAGACCACATTTTGTCTCCTCATTTCTCTCTCAAGTGTACTCCATCACATCTCGCTTCACTTGATCCAGATTGCCCAAACCAATAGAACATGGAACAACACAGCACAAAAGGCCCACTGCCCCACCATGTCCATGTCGAATGTGGTGCCAAGAACATCTCTCATCTACCTGTGTATAATCCATCTCCGTCCATTCCCTGCACAATCATATGCCAATCCAAAAGTCATTCAAATGCCACAATAGTATCTGCCTCAACCACCAACCCTGGCAGCGTGTTCCAGGCACTCACCACTCTCTGTGCAAATGAAACATGTCCCACAAATCTCCATTGTGAGTCTGTGGAATTCTCTGCCTCAGAGGGCGGTGGAGGCAGGTTCTCCGGATACTTTCAAGAGCTAGCTGGATAGGGCTCTTAAAGATAGCGGAGTCAGGGGATATGGGGAGAAGGCAGGAACGGGGTACTGATTGGGGATGATCAGCCATGATCACATTGAATGGCGGTGCTAGCTCGGGGCTGAATGGCCTACTCCTGCACCTATTGTCTATTTTACATTAAACTTTGCTCCTTGAAGCTATGCCTTCTAGTAATGATTTTGTCCATCCCAGGAAAAAGGTTCTGACTGGTTACCTTATCTTAGTTTAGAGATACAGCGCGGAAACAGGTCCTTTGGCCCATCGGGTCCGTGCTGACCAGCGATCTCCGTACACTAACACTATCCTACACACACTAGAGACAATTTACGATTTTACCAAAGCCAATTAACCTTGAAACATAGAAGGAGGTTTGTTTGCCAGAATGTAGAAGGGTCCCGACCCAAAATGCAACCCATCCTTTTTCTCCCCAGAGATTCTGCCTGTTCCACTGAGTTACTCCAGCATTTTGTGAATATCTTTATCAGAATGCTGTTTGCATTAGGGGTATTAGCTACAAGAGAGGGTGTACAAACTAGGATTGTTTCCTCCAGAGTTCTGGAGGTGGATGGGAGGCCTGATAGAAGTATATAGAATTATGCCAGGAGTAGACAGTTAGAACCTTTGTCCCCCAGGGTGAAAACGTCAAAGATTTCTACATCCATAGAAATTCGAGGTTATCCCAATTTCGCATTCACTCGGCCGAACGCACTATGGGAACTTCACTCGCCCCCCTGCAGGAACTATACATCAGGAGGTGCAACTACAGAGCCAATAAAATCATGGGAGACCCCTTCCACCCCTGCAACAGACTGTTCCAGCTGCTACGGTCAGGCAAACGCCTCCGTTGCCATGCGGTGAGAACGGAGAGGTTGAGAAGGAGTTTCTTCCCAGAGGCCATTCGGACTGTAAACTCCTATCTCACCAGGGACTAACTTTACTGAACGTTTTTCCTTCCGCCCACAATATTTAATATGTGATTCTGTTTGTAGTTTGTTTGGTTGTTTGTTTGTTTGTCTTTTTGCACAAAGTACGCGAGCATTGCCACTTTTCATTTCACTGCACATCTCGTATGTGTATGTGACGAATAAACTTGACTTAACTTGACACTGTGTGAAAAAGTGTTTCCTCATCTCGGTTCTAAATGGCTTACCCCTTATTCTTAAGCTGAGGCTCCTGGTTCTGGACTCCCCCAACATCGGGAACATGTTTCCTGCCTCCAGCGTGTCCAAACCCTTAATAATCTTATATGTTTCAATAAGATCCCCTCTCATCTTTCTAAACTCCAGAGTATACAATACTCTGTATACAATAGACAATAGGTGCAGGAGTAGGCCATTCGGCTCTTCGAGCCTGCACCCAAGGGGCAATTTGCACATGAGGGGCAACTTATAGAGACCAATTAACCTACAAGCCCACATGCCCTTGGAATGTAGTAAGGAACCAGAGCACCCGGAGGAAACCCACACCGTCACGGGAAGAACGGCCAAATTCCAAACAGCAGCAGAGGTCAGGATGGAACATGGGCCTGTGGCACTGGGAGGCAGCAGCTATACCAGCTGTGCCCCGCTGCCTTGTGGCCTTTGCAGCTAAAGGAACACCTGCCACTGCTAGTATGATTAAAATCAGAGATTATTTTCTAGATTATAGCTGTAGGAACATAAATCTTCAAATTACAGAGCTGGAAGAGATAGAGAGATATGAAGTGGCGAGACCATACAAGGATTTGAAAACAACAGGTAGAATTTTAAACAAGAAATATTACTTAACCCTGATAGACACAAAGTGCTGGAGTAACTCAACGGCACAGGCAGCATCTCTGGGGAGAAGGAGTGGATGATGTTTCGGGTCGAGACCCTTCTTCAGACTAGTCAGGGGAAAGGGAAACGAGGGATAGACAATGATTTAGTTTAGTCTTTTTTAGTTGAGAGATGTAGCGTAAAACAGGCACTTAGGCCCACCGAGTCCATGCCGACCAGTGATCCCTGTACACTCGCACTATCCTACACACACAGCGACAATTTTACAATCTTTACCGGAGCCAATTAACCTACAAACCTGTACGTCTTTGGAGTTTCGGAGGAAACCGGAGCACCCGGAGAAAATCCGTAGTCAGGATTGAACCCGGGTCTCCGGTGCTGTGAGGCAGCTACTCTACTGCTGCGCCACAGTGCCTTAACAGATCTTGCCTGTGTGACCATAACCAGTCTGGTCAATAAAAGTGACCAGACTGAAATAAATTAAGCCCGTAATAAAAATTAATCAGTTACAAATTTGAAGTTAACGATCAATATCCCTTTCACTGCAGATAATTCCAATTTCTCCAGCTGTTCTTGCTTTACCAAGCAAGAACGTGGCTATTGCAATGTTTAAGAAACATTTAGACAGGTACGTATTCATGTGTGTATATATTTATATCATGGTATATGGACACATTTATCTGTTTTGTAGTAAATGCCTACTATTTTCTGTGTGCTTAAGCAAAGCAAGAATTTCATTGTCCTATACAGGGACACATGACAATAAACTCACTTGAACTTGAACTTGAACGTACATGGATAGGGAATAGGGATATGGGCCACAGTCAGGCAGGTGGGGCTAGTGTAGATGCAACATGTCGGTCGGTGAGGTGAAGTTGGGCCGAAACGCCTGATTCCATGCTGTATAATAATAATAATAATACATTTTATTTGTATAGCGCTTTTCAAGGACTCAAAGTCGCTTTACATGGTGAGTCAAGAACAAAACAAAATAGAGCAGTAAGACAGAGATGCAAAGGGGAGGGGGACATGGGACTAAGGGTATGCAGAGGTGAAGAGATGGGTCTTGAGGCGGGACTGGAAGATGGTGAGGGACTCAGAAGTTCGGATCAATTGTGGGAGGGAGTTCCAGAGCCTGGGAGCTGCCCTGGAGAAGGCTCTGTCTCCAAAGGTGCAGAGGTTGGATTTCAGAATGGAGAGGAGACCGGCTGAAATGGATCTGAGGGACCGTGAGGGTTGGTAGGGGGAAGAGGAGGTCAGTGAGATAAGGGTGGGCCATGTGGTTGAGGGCTTTGTAGGTGAGGACCAGGATTTTGTAGATGATCCGGTGGGAAATGGGAAGCCAGTGAAGTTCTTTGAAGACTGGGGTGATGTGGTGCCAGGATTTGGTGTGGGTAATGAGTCGGGCGGCTGCATTCTGGACCAGTTGGAGTCGGTATGACTCTATGCTCCTATGACTTATGAACTTATGAATTTATTGATGAAATGGAGCGGCTTGTTGAGCCAGCTTGTTGAGGGCGGTTTAGTTTTAGTATAGAGATACTGCGCGGAAACAGGCCTTTCAGCCCATCGAGTCTGTGCCGACCAACGATCCCTGCACACCAACACTATCCTACACACACTTGGGACAATTTACAATTTAACCAAGTCAATGAACCTACAAACCTGTACGTCTTTCGAGTGTGGGAGGAAACCCGAGCACCCGGAAAAAACCCACGCAGGTCATGGGGAGAACGTACAAACTCCGTACAGACAACATCCGTGGTCATGATCGAACCCGGGTCTCTGGCGCTGTGAGGCAGCAACTCTACCGCTGCGCCGCTGAGCCGCACTGAAGTTGGCAGTCATCTATATCAATGTCATATGTGGCCTGTCCTGAGCAAGACGGGCTCCCCAAGGGGACAATTTGGTGGGTGGATGGTGGATAGGTTTCATGATCCACCTCATAGTACCTACAAGTCAAAGCCATGGGACAGGAGTGAATATGACCGAGATAGATTCAAGGGACAAAAAAACTGAGAGATTGTTACACTTTATATCTGAAAGCCTAGAAAATGAGGCAGTTATTTCAGAGCCAGACAATTGGTAGCATGCTTACCAATTAGTTCAAGTTCAAGTGAGTTTATTGTCATGTGTCCCTGATAGGACAATGAATTAGATCAGCCATGATTGAATGGCGGAATAGACTTGGTGGGCCGAATGGCCTAACTCTGCTCCTAGAACTTATAGTGAACTTACCATAGAATGAAATATTAAAAAACGGCAATTTTTGATTTGCTACATGTCGATAGGGCACCTTCCATCAGAAAAGCTCTCACCATCTAGACAGCGGCCCTGACCTACCATTGGAGACCCTCAGATTATCTTAAATCTGACTTTATCTTGCATTAAAAGTTACTTTCCTGACCGCGTATCTGTACACCATGGACAGCTTGATCGTAATCATGTGTAGTCTTTTCACTGACGGGATAACAAAAAAGCAGTCTCGCCATCCCAGGAATTAACCTCGTGAACATACGCTGCACTCCCTCAAAAGCAAGAATGTCGTTCCACAAATTAGGAAACCAAAACTGCACACAATACTCCAGGTGTGGTCTCACCAGGGCCTTGTACAACTGCAGAACTGTACAACTTTGCTCCTATACTCAACTCCTCTCGTTATGAAGGCCAACATGCCATTAGCTTTCTTCACTGCCTGCCGTACCTGTATGCTTAATTTCAGTGACTGACGAGGTCTTGGTGTACTTCCCCTTTTCCTAACCTGACACCAATGAGAGGGGATCTCACAGAGAGTGGTGAGTCTGTGGAATTCTCTGCCTCAGAGGGGGGTGGAGGCAGGTTCTCTGGATGCTTTCAAGAGAGAGCTGGATAGGGCTCTTAAAAATAGCGGTGTCTTGGGGATATGGGGAGAAGGCAGGAACGGGGTACTGATTGGGGATGATCAGCCATGATCACATTGAATGGCGGTGCTGGCTCGAAGGGCCAAATGGCCTGCTCCTGCACCTATCGTCTATTGTCTATTGCCTCCGTCGTCAATGGCCCTCTCTGAGCACAACCTATTCAAAATAGGTGCAGGAGTAGGCCATTCGGCCCTTCGAGCCTGCACCGCCATTCAATATGATCATGGCTGATCATCCAACTCAGTATCCTGTACCTGCCTTCTCTCCATACCTCCTGATACCTTTAGCCACAAGGGCCACATCTAACTCCCTCTTAAATATAGCCAATGGACTGGCCTCAAATAGGTGCAGGGGGAGGCCATACGGCCCTTCGAGCCAGCACCGCCATTCATTGTGATCATGGCTGATCGTCCCCTATCAATAACCCGTGCCTGCCTTCTCCCCATATCCCTTGACTCCACTAGCCCCTAGAGCTCTATCTAACTCTCTCTTAAATCCATCCAGTGATTTGGCCTCCACTGGCCTCTGTGGCAGGGAATTCCATAAATTCACAACTCCCTGGGTGAAAATTTTTTTCTCACCTCAGTCTTAAATGACCTCCCCTTTATTCTAAGACTGTGGCCCCTGGTTCTGGACTCACCCAACATTGGGACCATTTTTCCTGCATCTAGCTTGTCTAGTCCTTTTATAATTTTAGATGTATAATTTTCTAATCATATCTCATGATTGATGACTGTGATTACTGTACTAAATGATTAAATGATGACTAAATAATTGATGAATGTGGGCCCTGGGGATATTGAAGACTGACGGATTGCCTAATGTCAATCCTACCTTTCAATATCACTACTTTGAACCAGGGCTAACAGCAATGTGACTACATAGACTATTATTGTTTGTTTGTCTTGTATGTGTACATATGTGTGTGTATATATACAAACACTGAACTTTTTTTTCATTTATTACATTGTTTACCAGAACCAGGGGTCACAGTTTATGAATAAGGAGTAAGCCATTTAGAACGGAGACGAGGAAACACTTTTTCTCACAGAGAGTTGTGAGTCTGTGGAATTCTCTGCCTCAAGAGGGCGGTGGAGGCAGGTTCTCTGGATGCTTTCAAGAGAGAGCTAGATAGGGCTCTTGAAAATAGCAGAGTCAGGGGATATGGGGAGAAGGCAGGAACGTGTACTGATTGGGGATGATCAGCCATGATCACATTGAATGGCGGTGCTGGCTCAAAGGGCCGAATGGCCTACTCCTGCACCTATTGTCTAATAATCTGCCTTCCCGTTCTTGCCTCCATAGTTGATAACCTCACATTTATCCACCTTAAACTGCATCTGCCATGCATCTGCCCACTCACCCAACTTGTCCAAGTCACTCTGCATCCTCATAGCATCCTCTTCATAATAATCAGTCATAATCATACTTTATTAATCAAGTATGTTTTGCAAAATATGAGGAATTTGATTTGCCATAGTCATACTAATAAAAAGCAACAGAACACACAAAATACAATTTAACATAAACATCCACCACAGTGACTCTTCCACATTCCTCACTATGATGGAAGGCGAAAAAAAGTTCAATTTCTTCCCTTCACACTGTACAAAGTTCACACTGCCACCCAACTATGTGTCATCTACAAATTTGCTAATGTTACTTTCAATTCCTTCATCTAAATCGTTAATGTATATTGTAAATAGCTGCGTCCCAGCACCGAACCTTGTGGCACCCAATTAGTCACTGCCTGCCGTTCTTAAAGGGACCCGTTAATCCCAACTCTTTGTTTCCTGTCTGCCAACCAATTTTCTATCCATGTCAATACCCTACCCCCATTACCATGTGCTCTAATTTTGCCCACTTATCTGTCGCGAAATGTCACCCATTCCTTCTCTCCAGAAATGCTGCCTGTCCTGCTGAGTTACTCCAGCCTTTTGGCAGGAAACATGTTCCCGATGTTGGGGGAGTCCAGAACCAGGGGCCACACAGTTTAAAAGTAAGGAGTAAGCCATTTAGAACGGAGACGAGGAAACACTTTTTCTCACAGAGTGGTGAGTCTGTGGAATTCTCTGCCTCAGAGGGCGGTGGAGGCTGGTTCTCTGGATGCTTTCAAGAGAGAGATAGATAGGGGTCTTAAAGATAGCGGAGTCAGGGGATATGGGGAGAAGGCAGGAACGGGGTACTGGGTACTTGGTTCTTGGCTTCTTGGTCCTCCAAAAGGAATTTAAACTGGAGGTGGTGAAGGGAGGGCTTATTGTGGATTATGTACTGATTGTGGATGATCAGCCATGATCACATTGAATGGCGGTGCTGGCTCGAAGGGCCGAATGGTCTATTATTTGGAAGGACATTATTGCCATAGAGGGAGTGCAGAGAAGGTTCACCAGACTGATTCCTGGGATGTCAGGACTGTCTTATGAAGAAAGACTGGATAGACTTGGTTTATACTCTCTAGAATTTAGGAGATTGAGAGGGGATCTTATAGAAACTTACAAAATTCTTAAGGGGTTGGACAGGCTAGATGCAGGAAGATTGCTCCCGATGTTGGGGAAGTCCAGGACAAGGGGTCACAGCTTAAGGATAAGGGGGAAATCCTTTAAAACCGAGATGAGAAGAACTTTTTTCACACAGAGAGTGGTGAATCTCTGGAACTCCCTGCCACAGAGGGTAGTCGAGGCCAGTTCATTGGCTATATTTAAGAGGGAGTTAGATGTGGCCCTTGTGGCTAAGGGGATCAGGGGGTATGGAGAGAAGGCAGGTACAGGATACTGAGTTGGATGATCAGCCATGATCATATTGAATGGTGGTGCAGGCTCGAAGGGCCGAATGGCCTACTCCTGCACCTTGTTTCTATGTTTCTATTATTTATTGTGCACGTTGCCACCAAAACCAATCACACCACGCGCATGCGCAAGCCAGCACAGAACCGGCGCTGTGGCGCATGCGCTGCCCGACCTGGATGCTGACGCATGCGCACTACACACGACAGTGCCGGAGCTCCTGCACCAACATGGCGGCGAGGAGCGGAAGCAGCGGCCTTGCAGCCCATCGCCCAGTGCCCCCTCCGTAAGGCGGCAGCGTTTTAAACCCGTGCAGCCCACCCGCCCCGCGCCGCGCCGTCCCCTGCCCGCCCCTGCCCGCCACCATCCACCCCCACCCCGGCCGTTGATGTGCGCACCTCGTTCCGCAGCGGGTCGAGCTTGTACACCGTCTGCAGCTGGTTGCGGAGCCGCATCGCGTTCGCCATCGGAGCGTCAACCGCCATCGCGCTGCGTCGCCCGGCCCCCGCGTCATCACGCAGACAGCGTTGCGGGCCGTCGCCCCACAGGGCGTCACCGCGTAGGGCGTGTGCGAGTGTTGGCGTCATCGCGCAGGGCGTCCTGGTCTGGGCCAAGTAGGTGCGCTGTTGACATGGCAACCAGGGAGGTGACCACAGCCAGGGCTGGGTAACTGAATAGTAATAATAATAATAATAATACATTTTATTTTCGGGCGCCTTTTCAAAGTCTCAAGGACACCTTACAGAAATTAACAGAAGAGAAAAAACATATAGTCGGAGTAAAATAAATAATAAGGACATCACCAATACACAAATTAAAGACAGAAATCGCTCCAAAGACAAAAAATCAAAAAACACAATGTGAAGAGAGAGCAGCGGCAGCTAAAGCGCGCCAGCGTCCACTCTCCCTTCCGACAGCCATCTTGGACACAGACTAACATATTAACTTACACACAATTATTTATTTTTCATCTAAGTAGTTTGGGTGATTGTGCAGGCTTTAAACAAGAAACATTGAGAAATATATTCTGGCAAATAATAAAGTCTCCTGATTTTGTCCAACAGCTGAGAATTATCCCATTCCTTAGCTTGCATCTGAGTAAAATTGATTTCCAAACGCATTGAGAGTTTACGATTATTTAAATGGTAAATGGGGCTTCAGAAGCGTGTTCATTTTGCATGTTAAAACCCACCCGAGAACCATGGGCGATTTTGCAATTTTACTGAAGGATTTCTAACTTTTAATACTTTTCATCTAACAAATGAATAAAGATAAAAAGTCAATAATGCCACTTTTGATGAAATGCAGCGAGCAAACGCGATAATTCCCGATATTTTGGATCTTTAAATCTCCACGAAAAATGTCCGCTAGCACTTCCGCTTATTTTGCCCCTTCAGCTCCCTCTTGTATTTACCTTAGTTTCTATCTTTTTTTTGGACTGTAAATTTAGGTAGCTGTTCCTCACGGTCGCCCCGACTGGCTCACTTAATTGCAGCTCAAAAACGGGCCGTTTTCGATGTTTTTAACGGGTGTGAAAGTCCGTGTTTTCCCATTCACTAACATGTACCGGAAGTGACGCTTGTCCCCCAGTTAAAATTTTCGGTCACGTGAGTGAGGATTTACGCTCCAGTGACCTTTTGTGAAATCACCCTATTGAGGCTTCCGCTAATGCCTCTACGGAGGCCCGATGTTCCTGGCCGTTCTGGCCGGGTGGTGTTGCCCCGGCGTCGGGAGAGTCCTCTCAGCGGCTGGGCCACCTGGAACGGCCGCTTCCTAGCTGGGGACCGCGGCTTCCGAATAGTAAAGTTGGACACAAACATCTTCCAGGCTCAGTTTGCACATGACACTAAAGTGGGTGGTATTGCAGATAGGAAAACAACTCGTTGCACTTATGTGCAATGACAATAAAATATATTATTATTATCAAAAATTGCAGCAGGATCGAACCCGGGTCTCTAGTGCTGTAAGTAGCAATGTTACAAAATTTTGAGATTTTAAAAACCAAGTCTGCAATTTATCCCATCAGATAAAGCATAAAAAGAAGTTTAATTTGACACCTAATTCACTTTCATATCTTCAATATTAAAAAAGTTATGGTCATTTTCATACTCTGAAATTAGCATCTTGTTCCCGATAGGGGGGTTGCACGTAAGGTCACTGGGTCATAGGGCTTGACGCACGGAGCCGCTCAATCCATCTGGAGGACATCCGTAACTTCCGGCATATGTTATTAATGCAAGAAACGCGTACTTTCCTACCTGTTAAAAACCGCCAAAATTTTGAATTTTTGCGCTGAAAGTTGGGGTAAGTGTGGTAGACATGTACCCAACTTTAGAATTCCAAAAGTGAAGCGAAATGAAGGTAAAGAGACGCAAGAGCTGAAGGGACAACAACAGCTAAAGTGCTTGGTGAACATTGGCCGTGCAGATATCGGAATTGAAAATATGGTGAATTATCGCATTTGCTCACTGCATTTCATCAACAGTAAGGCATTATTTGTGTTTTTTCTTGTGTTTTTCCTTTGGTATCTAAAAAGTCTCAGAAGTGATAAATGTGGCTGTAGATTTTTCTTCAGATGCGTTTTCATTTTGTATGTAAAAACCCACGAGAACCATGGGTGATTTAAAAAATATATAGCCAGATTTATCACTTCTGAAACTTTTTAGATGCCAAAGGAATCAAGAAAAAACACAAATAATGCCTTAGTTGATGAAATGCAGTAAGCAAACGGCCAATGTTCGCTAAGCACTCTGTCTGTTGTTGTCCCTTCAGCTTTCGTTTCTATCTACCATCATTTCTCCTCACTTTTGGAATTCTGAAGTAGGCTAAATGTCTCACACGCTTATCCCGATTTCCATACTTATTTATAGTGCAAAAATTGACATTTTCGGCGGGTTTTAACGGGCCCGCTATGCTGGAAACAATGGTAAGTGCTTACCTGCAGTTCATCGCGTGTACTCCATTTGGAGTAGCGTAGCTACAGCACGGGTCATGGGTCATGACCCGACTGCCGTGAAACCTCCCTATTGCTTTTCCATTGACTTAACTCAAAAGCTGTGATCAAGGACAGTCAAAAGCCCATAACTTTCTTAAAAATTAAGAGTACTGAATGAAATTTTCAGTTATTATAGATTGAAGCATTCTGAAATAAATATGAAACAATCTTACTTGGGTGACCTGAAATTAAAGCATATAATTAGTTAGCTACCCAATTGTAGCTAATTACAAAATTCAATTACTAGATCTAAACATCTATCCATTTCTCAAGAAAAAGTTAACATTTTTAAATAGCCTAAGCGTTCAAATAACATTCACACAAGAATTCACAATATAACATGATATTTAAATCTCATAGTCATGAATTTATAGGCCAAATGGAAGGAATTTGGGGGGCAGTGTTAGCTGTGAGGAGGATGCTAGGAGACTGCAAGGTGACTTGGATAGGCTGGGTGAGTGGGCAAATGTTTGGCAGATGCAGTATAATGTGGATAAATGTGAGGTTATCCATTTTGGTGGCAAAAACAGGAAAGCAGACTATTATCTAAATGGTGGCCGATTAGGAAAAGGGGAGATGCAGCGAGACCTGGGTGTCATGGTACACCAGTCATTGAAAGTAGGCATGCAGGTGCAGCAGGCAGTGAAGAAAGCGAATGGTATGTTAGCTTTCATAGCAAAAGGATTTGAGTATAGGAGCAGGGAGGTTCTACTGCAGTTGTACAGGGTCTTGGTGAGAGCACACCTGGAGTATTGCGTACAGTTTTGGTCTCCAAATCTGAGGAAGGACATTATTGCCATAGAGGGAGTGCAGAGAAGGTTTACCAGACTGATTCCTGGGATGTCAGGACTGTCTTATGAAGAAAGACTGGATAGACTTGGTTTATACTCTAGAATTTAGGAGATTGAGAGGGGATCTTATAGAAACTTACAAAATTCTTAAGGGGTTGGACAGGCTAGATGCAGGAAGATTGTTCCCGATGTTGGGGAAGTCCAGGACAAGGGGTCACAGCTTAAGGATAAGGGGGAAATCCTTTAAAACCGAGATGAGAAAAACTTTTTTCGCACAGAGAGTGGTGAATATCTGGAACTCTCTGCCACAGAGGGTAGTTGAGGCCAGTTCATTGGCTATATTTAAGAGGGAGTTAGATGTGGCCCTTGTGGCTAAGGGGATCAGAGGGTATGGAGAGAAGGCAGGTACTGGATACTGAGTTGGATGATCAGCCATGATCATATTGAATGGTGGTGCAGGCTCGAAGGGCCGAATGGCCTACTCCTGCAACTAATTTCTATGTTTCTAATTTAGTGTTTAATTCCTGTAAATTAATGGCCATTTTAATCATCTTGCGAGTGGGTTTTTGTGGAACGCGCTGGTTTGGAACGTTGCATTTGCGGTGAATTTAAACCTCACATCGGCAGGACATATACTGCCGGTTCGTATATTTACATAATGACATTTTCGCAACGTGAAATTTTGATTAAAGGCATCCTTAGAAGCAAGTTTATATATAAAATAAACGGCTTTCCTTTACCTGTCCCATACATGAAATCCATCCCCGTTGTCGGCGTTGACAGTTTAGAAGATTATTTTTTAATTTACTCCTGTTTGTAAAATTCAGTGCAGTTTAAAAGAAACTGAATTAAATGGCAGTCGAAGCAATTATTCTTTAGCAGCTAAACAGCCTGACAGAAATCGATTTGATTAGGCTGGAGAAACAAGGCATTTTAAACCCGCCCCCCTAAAGTCACGCACACGGGCAGCGACAGATCTGCAGCGCTGCTGAAGGTAAGTTTTGTAACATATCTACTGTAAGGCAGTAGCTCTACCTCCATGCCGCCCTGTTATTAAGTTGGAAGGTGTGCAGAGAAGTTTTACAAAATGTTAAATGGCCAGCTCGACATAGATTACAAAACCTACACCAAACCCAAACCAATTAGGAGCAGACGAGGGCATTCGATCCAATTTGAGATTCCAGCTACCAAGACAGATGTGTACAGCAATTCGTTCTTCCCCCGCACAATTAAAGCATGGAATAATCTCCACCCTACCATAGTTACCCAACCAAATGCAACTAAATTCAACGTAGCTCTTTTTTCCCAATAACCCTTTCTGGCTTAAGTCCTCCCTCCACCACCTCCAGTTTAAATTCCATTCGGAATATTTTGGAGGACCAAGAAATCAAGAAGGTTTATAAGGATTTTGCCAGGACTCGAGGGCTTGAGCTATAGGCAGTGGTTGACTGGGTTGGGACTCTATTCCCTTGAGCATAATCTGGATCTGGATGTAGTACGCTGAAAAGCTCTAGGTAGGGCATCATTCAGCACTAGACAATTTTTACATTTTATCTAGCCAATTAATCAAGCGGGAAGAACGTACAAACACCATACAGACAGCACCCGTAGTCGGGATCGAACCCGGGTCTCTGGCGTTGTATTTTGCTGTAAGGCATCAACTCTACCGCTGCGCCACCGTGATTGACTAAGAGGATGAGGGGTGATCTTATGGAGGTGTATAAAATCATGAGAGGAATATATTGGGTAGACGCTCAGAATTGTCCAGAGTAGGGGAATCGAGATCCAGAGGACATGGTTTCAAGATGATGGGTGATATTTAATAGGAATCTGAGGGGTAACGTTTTTACACAAAGGGTGGTGGCTGAATGGAACGAGCTGCCAGCGGAGGTAGTTGAGGCAGGGACTATTGCAGTGCTTAAGAAGCAATGAGACAGGTACATGGGTAGGACAGGTTGTTTTTAGGAGAGAGTTAGACATAGCTGTTAAGGCTTACGGAATTAAGGGATATGTGGAGAAAGCAGGAACGGGGTATTGATTTTGGATGATCAGCCATGATCATATTGAATGGATCGAAGGGCAGAATGGCCTACTCCTGCACCTATTTTCTATATTTCTATGTTTAGAGTGATATGGGACAAACGCAGGCAGGTGGGACCAGTGTAGAAGGGACATGTTGGCTGGCGTGGGCAAGTTGGGTCGAAGGGCCTGTTTCCACGCTCTATGACTCTATGACTCTATAATTGGGAGTAGGCCATTGCATCCTTTCAGCCGAGATATCTCACGCCCGATCGACCTGAACTCCATTTGCCTGCCATTGTTCTGTAAAACTGTAATTCCATTAGTCTCTGTTTTCAAGATGTTGTGATGGGGTGATAGGGGAAACCATAACTCCATCATCTTTTGTTTTGAAGAAGTGCTCCTTAAAATTACATCAGACTGACCTTGCACTATTTTAAAATAATATCCCATTTATTGGACCACACACACACATACTTAATCTAAAACTATCCATTCCTTTAGTACACTTAACGACCTTAAACAACTCAATTAAATCAGCTCTCAATCTTCTGAACTCCATTACAAATTGACCTCATAATTTCAATTTTACCCAATTAGTCCAAGTATTTTTCTGATTAGACTGACATGGGATTGCCAAGTTTAATTGTGGTGCTTTCTGCTCCCAGTAATTTACTTAAACTGGGAAGGCATTTTACCGGGGTGCATCACAGCATGGGTCGGGAACAGACAAAATGTGTAGGAAGGAGCTGCAGATGCTGGTTTATACCGAAGATTACCCCTCACCCTCCTGCGCTCCAAAGAATAAAGTCCCAACCTGCTCGGCGTCTCCCTATAGCCCAGGTCCTCGGGTCCTGGCAACATCATCATAAATGTTCCTTGTTCCTTGTGTCTCCATACCCATTAACCACTTCTGTAGCCCTTTAGTGTTTAATTTAGTTTAGTTTATTGTCATGTGTACAGTGAAAAGTTTTTGTTGCGTGCTAACCAGTCAGCAGAAAGACAGTATATCATAATCATAGGTACACAAAAATGCTGGAGAAACTCAGCGGGTGCAGCAGCATCTATGGAGCGAAGGAAATAGGCAACGTTTCGGGCCGAAACCCTTCTTCAGACTTTGAATTTTGATTTGCCATACAGTCACACGAATAAGAAGTAACAAAATACACAAAATACATTTCAAGATTTAAGATTCAAGAGATTCAAGAGAGTTTATTGTCATGTGTCCCAGATAGGACAATGAAATTCTTGCTTTGCTTCAGCACAACAGAATATAGTAGGCATAAATAAATACAGAACAGAACAGATCGGTGTGACCATATACCTGTGTCGCGTATACAATTGACTACTTCTTTTTACCCCCTCTCCTCCACCTTACAATTTTAATATCTCTTCTTTGATACATGTATATACATACACACATAAATAACAGATAAAGTGCAAAGGGCTATTAACGATCATGAACATCCACCACAGTGACTCTTCCGCATTCCTCACTGTGATGGAATTCCTCATTCAATCTCGCCTGTCTTTGTTCTCCAGCAGTCGGGGGCCTCTAAACTTCCGTTGACGGGACGAACTTACTCCCGTAGCCAGCGGCAGGCCTCCTCGTCAGGGCGAACAAGCTCCTGCATCGGGGGGGGGGGGGGGGAATCTCAGCCCCCCCCGCCGGGCGACCTACCCTTGGTCGGGGCTAGTCGAATGTCTTGCGGCTTTTGGAGGTAGGTCTCAATCTGAGACTGCAAGCTCTTTGAAGTTAAAGTCCGCAGGCTGGAGCGTTGATCCCAGGCAAGGGATCGGCTCAGATGGTAAGTCCACGGCCCCGCGGTGGGGCTCAAAGTCAGTCCAGAGCAAGGCCTCCAGCTGCACAATGTTAGGCTGCACAGCAACCGGAGATACGCCCTAGAAAACAATTGCATCTCTGGCAAGGTAAGAGATTGAATAAATGTTTTCCCCACCCACCCCTCACATAAAACAAACCAGAGAACATTAACACAAACATTTAAAACACACTAAAAATAAAGCATTTAATTAATTCCCCCTCGAATCCATCTCTCTTGCTCCCTCACCTCATGTTCATGCGATAGACCCAAAATGCTGGAGTAACTCAGCGGGACAGGCAGCATCTGTGGAGAGAAGGAATGGGTGACGTTTCGGGTCAATACCTTTCTTCAGATAGCAGCTGAATTAGCCATTCGGCCACCTAGACCTTCCACTCCACCATTCATTCATGGCTAATCTATCTCCCTCCTATCCCCATTTTCCTGCCTTCTCCCCATAACCCCTGATACCCGTACTAATCAAGAATCTATCTATCTCTGCCTTAAAAATATCTATTGACTTATTCAAACGTCACCAGTTCCTTCTCTCCAGAGATGCTGACTGACCCGCTGAGATACTCCAACATTTTGTGTCTGCCTTTGGTGTAAACCAGCATCCGCAGTTTCTTCCTACACAAATCAGGTAATACTATATATAAATACTATCAAGCCAAACTCAAGTACAAATGGTAGGGCAACGGGGAAGATACCGAGTTTAACATTGAGGTCACTTTAGCCGCTGGCTCTTCTTTACGTTACAACTCTGACTACACTTTTCAATTATATCATTGGCTCGGAAGCACTCTGTAGAGACTTCAGGTTTTATAGTATTTTGCCATGATCCCGCTGAGTTACTCCAGCATCAGCCATGATCACATTGAAAGGCGGTGCAGGCTCGAAGGGCTGAATGGCCTACTCCTGTACCTATTGTCTATGTTTCTATGAAAGAGAAAACAGAGACACAGACGGTGATGTAGGGAGACAACATAATTTCGTTCAGACCGAAAGGTCTGAATGACAATAAAGGAATCTAATCTAATCTAATCTAATCTAATATAGAACAGATGAATGAAAGATATGCAAAGAATAGCCATGATAAAGGAAACAGGCCATTTCAGCTGTTTGCTAGGAGCCAGGCTGTTTGCCAAATTGTGATCATGTATAGTCTTTCCACTGACAGGTTAGCACGCAACAAAAGCTTTTCACTGTACCTCGGTACACGTGACAATAAACTAAACTAACCAGCTAACTAGCTTCCTTTTCTCACGTGCTTGAGTCCTGGAGATTTTATTCCCTAGAAGGCCAGTAGGTGGCACCGGTTTTCAGATAATCGGATCCAAAGGCTGTAGGTTGAACCATATTTATTTTGTATCGTCCAATATGTTGTAGTCTGGTCTGTTCCTATATTTGTCACGTACTGAGGTACAGTGAAATTCATTTTTGTATACAGTTCAGTATGTATCATTGTACATAAACACTTAGATACATCTTAGATAAGGTGGATGAGCAGCCATGATCATATTGAATGGCGGTGCAGGCTCGAAGGGCCAAATGGCCTACTCCTGCACCTATTGTCTATGTTTCTATAAGCATCTCAGGTACAGTACAAGTGTATAGCAGTAGTGCACTGAGACAGTATGCAGAGTTTGAAGAAGGGCCTCGACCCAAAACGTCTCCAGAGATGCCGCCTGTCCCTCTGAGTTGACATAGATACATAGATAATAGATGCAGGATTAGGCCATTCGGCCCTTCGAGCCAGCACCGCCATTCAATGTGATCATGGCTGATCATCCACAATCAGTACCCCTGTTCCTGCCTTCCCCCCATATCCCCTTGACTCCGCTGGCCCGAAGAGCCCCATCCAACTTTCTTGAATGCATCCAGTGAATTGGCCTCCACTGCCTTCTGAGGCAGAGAATTCCACAGATTCACAACTCCCCGTGTGAGAAAGTTTTTCCTCATCTCAATTCTAAATGGCCTACCCCTTATCCTTAAACTGTGTGTTGCCCCTGGTTCTGGACTCCCCCAACATCGGGAACATGTTTCCTGCATCTAGCGTGTCCAATCTCTTAATAATTTTATTTGTTTCTATAAGATATCCTCTCATCCTTCTAAATTCCAATGAATACAAGCCCAGTTACAACCAGCATCTGCAGTTCCTTCATACACAGCGTACAGAGTCGCAGGTTTGGATTCATTCTCAAGTCCCAGTTGTTGTAAGTGCAGGGACCTGTCATATTTCTACTCTTATCTGGAGTTAAGATAATTATTGATCACGTGTAGGATAAAAGGTAGACAACAGCAGCACAGCGGTAAAACTGCTGCCTCACATCGCCAGTCGGGTTCGATTCTGACCTCGGACGCTGTCTGTGTGGAGTTTGCACGTTACCCCTGTGACCGCTTAGGATTCCTTCGGGTGCTCCGGTTTCCTCCCACATACAACCATATGACAAGTACAGCATGGAAACAGGCCATCTCGGCCCTTCTAGTCCGTGCCGAACACTTACTCTCACCTAGTCCCATCTACCTGCACTCAGACCATAACCCTCCATTCCTTTCCCGTCCATATACCTATCCAATTTCTTTTTAAATGATAAAATCGAACCTGCCTCCACCACATCCACTGGAAGCTCATTCCACACAGCTACCACTCTCTGAGTAAAGAAGTTCCCCCTCATGTGACCCCTAAACTTCTGTCCCTTAATTCTCAAATCATGTCCTCTTGTTTGAATCTTCCCCACTCTCAATGGGAAAAGCTTATCCACGTCAACTCTGCCTATCCCTCTCATCATTTTAAAGACCTCTATCAAGCCCCCCCTTAACCTTCTGTGCTCCAAAGAATAAAGCCCTATCTTGTTCACCTTTCTCTGTAACCCAAGATTTGTAGATGAATTGGGCCGAAGGGCCTGTTTCCATGCTGTACCTCTGAAGTAAAAACTAAACTATGTTGGTAAGAGTCGTTAAAGACGTGCCAATGTTTCTTAAAGAATTAGGCAAAAATTAGTTCGATTTTTTTTGTCCAAAAGTTAAAATTCATCAAATTGACACATGCTTAGGGTGACTTCCAATGGGAGTATTCAATAATTGTTCATTTAATCCAGATATTCTGAAGGCAGAATCTACTTGAAAGACTTCATAAGCAATGAATAACAGCTGTGGAAAGAATAACAAATTAGCTGAACTTAGTATCAGTCGTTTTACAGTATATTTCACACAGGGTGCATGGAACAAGCTGCCAGAGGAGGTAGTTGAGGCAGGGACTATCCCAACATTTAAGGGACAGTCAGACAGGTACATGGTAGACAAAAGTGCTGGAGAAACTCAGCGGGTGCAGCAGCATCTATGGAGCGAAGGAATTAGGCAACGTTTCGGGCCGAAACCCTTCTTCAGACTGATAGAGGGCCTTGCTGCACCCGCTGAGTTTCTCCAGCACTTTTGCTCCTTCGCTCCATAGATGCTGCTGCACACACTGAGTTTCTCCAGCACTTTTGTCTACCTTCAATTTTCCAGCATCTGCAGTTCCTTCTTAAACAGACAGGTACATGGGTAGGACAGGTTTGGAGGGATATGGACCAAACGCGGGCAAGTGGGACTAGTGTAATAGGGACGTGTTGGCCAGTGTGGGCGTTGGGCCGAAGGGCCTGTTTCCATGCTGTAAGACACAAAAAGCTGGAGTACCCCAAGCCGCATCTCTGGAGAAAAGGTGACATTTCAGGTCGAGACTCTTCTTAGAGTCAGGGGAGGGGAAACCAGCATAATCAATAACAAGTCTCACCCTGGTCACTCCCTCTTCTCCCCTCTTCCCATTTATATAGATATAGAACAAATGAACAAATTCATTTTTTCTTATATCTTTCTATATTCAAGAGAGAGTTAAATATAGCTCTTCAGGCTTACAGAATCAAAGGATATGGGGAGCAAGCAGGAACGGGGTACTGATTTTGGATGATCACCCATGATCACATTGAATGGCGGTGCTGGCTCGAAGGGCCGAATAGCCTACTCCTGCACCTATTTTCGATGTTTCTATATCTACTGTATATCACTGTGAATATCTCTCTTTTCCTTTTCCTCTGACACTTAGTCTGAAGATGGGTCTCAACCCGAAACATCACCTTTTCCATTTCTCCAGAGATGCTGCCTGTCCCACTGAGTTACTCCAGCTTTTTGTGTCTACCTTCGGTTTAAACCAGTATCTGCAGTTCCTTCCTACACAACAAACTGGCAACAATTAGTATCAGCCATTTTACAGTTTTGGATAAAGTAACACAAATCTGATAAGTGAACACATTCTAATGACCTGCATGGTCAGATTCAGCTTAGTTTATTGTCAGATACATCTGGTGCTTGATGGTCATAGAGTAAAATGTACCTGGTAATCATATTACCATAGAAAATAGGTGCAGGAGTAGGCCATTCGGATAGAGGGGCCGAATGGCCTACTCCTGCACCTATTTTCTATGTTTCTATATAATATAACAAGTGTAAAAAACAGAAGAATGGTATTGGTATTGGCTTATTATTCATGTACTGAGATATATAATGTATTTTATCAGGGATGCATCACAGCTCCATCCAGGACCACTAGAAATTGCAGCAAATTGTGGACGCAGCCCAGACCATCGCACAAACCAACCTCCCTTCTATTGAAGGTAGACAAAAATTGCTGGAGAAACTCAGCGGGTGATGCAGCATCTATGGAGAAAAGGAATAGGCGACATTTTGGGTCTATTGTTCCAGCATCTGCAGTTCTTTCTTAAACTCGACATAGATTACAAAACTCGACATAGATCACAAAACCTACACCAAACCCAAACCAATTAGGAGCAGATGAGGGCATTCGATCCAATTTGTGATCCCAGCTACAAAGACAGATGTGTACAGCAATTAGTTCTTCCCCCGCACAATTAAAGCATGGAATAATCTTCACCCTACCATAGTTACCCAACCAGATGCAACTAAATTCAACGTAGCTCTTTCTTCCCAATAACCCTTTCTGGCTTAAGTCCTCCCTCCACCACCTCCAGTTTAAATTTCATTTGGAATATTTCGGAGGACCAAGAAACCAAGAAGAAACACTCCCTTCTATTGACTCCATTTATACCTCACACTGCCTCGGCAAGACCAGCAGCATAATCAAGGACAAGTCGCACCCTGGCCACTCCCTCTTCTCCCCTCTCCCTTAAGGCAAAAGGTGTACAAAATCACGAGAGAAATAGATTGGGTAGATGCACAGAGTCTCTTGCCCAGAGTAGGGGAATCAAGGACCAGAGGATAGAGGTTCAGGGTGATGGGGAAAAGATTTAATAGGAATCCGAGGGGTAATTTTCTTCACACAAAGGATGGTGGGTGTATGGAACAAGCTGCCAGAGGAGCTAGTTGAGGCTGGAACTATCCCATCATTTAATAAACAATTAGACAGGTACATGGATAGGACAGGTTTGGAAGGATATGGACCAAGCGCAGGCAAGTGGGACTAGTGTAGTTGGGACATGTTAGCCGGCGTGGGCAAGTTGAGCAGAAGTGACTGTTTCCACACTGTATCACTCTATGACTAAGTGTGAAAACGCACACCTCCAGATTCAGGGACAGTTTCTTTCCAGCTGTTATCAGGCAACTGAACCATCTAACCACAAGCAGAGAGCGGTGCTGAACTACTATCTAACTGTTTTATGACCCTTGGACTGTCCTTGATCGGACTTTGCTTGCTTTACCTTGCACTAAATGTTATTCCCTTTGCATTTATCTATACACTGTAAATGGCTCGATTGTAATCATGTCCTGTCTTTCTGCTGAGTGGATAGCACGCAACAAAAAGCTTTTCACTGTACCTCGGTGGATAGCACGTGACAATAAACTCAACTGAACTGAAACTGAAACTGAGATATAGTGAAACACTATTTGCATGCTATGCAATTAGTTTAGTTTATCGTCAGTGATCGGCTTTTTGTTGCGCGCTATCCAGTCAGCGGAAAACATAGAAACATAGAAAATAGGTGCAGTAGGCCATTCGGCCCTTCGAGCCTGCACCGCCATTCAATAAGATCATGGCTGATCATCCAACTCAGTATCCTGTACCTGCCGTCTCTCCATACCCCCTGATCCCTTTAGCCACAAGGGCCACATCTAACTCCCTCTTAAATATAGCCAATGAACTGGGCTCAAATACGTTCTGTGGCAGAGAATTCCAGAGATTCACCACTCTCTGTGTAAAAAATGTTTTTCTCATCTCGGTCCTAAAAGATTTCCCCCTTATCCTTAAACTGTGACCCCTTGTTCTGGACTTCCCCAACATCTGGAACAATCTTCCTGCATCTAGCCTGTCCAACCCCTTAAGAATTTTGTAAGTATCTATAAGATCCCCCCTCAATCTTCTAAATTCTAGCGAGTACAAGCCGAGTCTATCCAGTCTTTCTTCATATGAAAGTCCTGACATCCCAGGAATCAGTCTGGTAAACCTTCTCTGTACTCCCTCTATGGCAAGAATGTCTTTCCTCAGATTAGGAGACCAAAACTGTACACAATACTCCAGATGTGGTCTCACCAAGACCCTGTACAACTGCATGTGTTGTACAGATGTTTGTGTTAAATTTTTATGGTGTGTTGTGTGTTTTTTCTCATTGTACCGCTGCTGACAAATTCATTGACGAATAAAACCGTATTGTATTGTATTGCAGTAGAACCTCCCTGCTCCTATACTCAAACAACCCATGATAATGGGAATAATGTTTAGTGCAAAATAAAGTCCAGTAAAGTCCGATTAAAGATAGTCTGAGGGTCTCCAATGAGGTAGATGGTAGTTCAGGACCACTCTCTAGTTGTTGGTTGGATGTTTCAGTTGCTATCCATGAATCTGGAGGTGTGCGTTTTCACACTTCTGTACCTCTTGCCTGATGGGAGAGGGGAGAAGAGGGAGTGGCCGGGGTGAGACTGGTCCTTGATGATGCTGCTGGCCTTGCCGAGGCAGCGTGAGGTGTAGATGGAGCTAATGGAAGGGAGGTTGGTTTGCGTGATGGTCTGGGCTGCGTCCACAATTCTCTCCACTGTTCTGCAATTGTCTGGAAATCAGGTAACATTGCACATGAATATATTCAAGCTATAAGCAATAGGTAGAGCATAGCGTGGTAGTGTTACTGTTCAAGAGCAAAAAAATCCAATGTCCACATTGGAGGTAGGTCGGAAGATCAGGACTACTCCTTAGGCTTATGGGGGAACCATAAGGGCTGGCACATAAGAGTGGTGGAGTTGCTACCCTACAGCACTTACAACGCCAGAGACCCAGGTTCGATCCCGGCTGCTGCCTGTATGGAGTTGGTACGTTCTCCCCGTGACCAGGTGGGTTTTCTCCTTCAGTTTCCTCCCACACTCCAAAGTCGTGCAGGTTTGTAGGTCAATTGGCTTGGTGTAAATGTAAATTGTCCCTTGTGTGTGTAGGATAGTGTTAATGTGTGGGGAGCGCCGGTCGGTGGGACGAGGTTCCCGATTCCCCGCTGTATCACTAAACGAAATAAACTAAACTAAACCAGGCCCACGCCATAGCTTATGGGAGAACCGTTCAAGAAGGGAAGAAGCTGTTTCTGAGTCTGGCGGTGCAAGCTTTCCAGCTTGTCTGAGCACAGGCAAGGGTAGAAGAGGAAGTGACTGCGGGTGAAAACGGGCTTTCATTATGATGGCTGCTTTCCCCGAGGCAGCGTGAAGTGTAGATGGAGTCAATGATGGACTGTGTGATGAACTATGCTACATCCACTGCTCTCTGCAATTTATTGGGTGTATTGGACAGAGCTGTTCCCAACCAACCCAAAAGTATACCTTCTATGGTGAAAGAGTTGGTAAGAGTTCAATGGTGCTTTTTTTTGTCACATAGAATCTTACAGCGTGGAAACAGGCCCTTCGGCCCAACTTGCCCACACCGGCCAACATGTCCCATCTACACTAGTACCACCTGCCGGCGTTTGGTCCATATCCCCCTAAACGTCTAAACTATCAGTTGTCATGAGCAGTGCCTGATCCAGATGAGTCCCAGGCTGCTGCGGGGCAATGAATTCCACAGATTTATCATCAAGTCTGCTCCACCATGGCTGATCAATTATTCCCCCCCTAACCCCATTCTCCTGTCTTCTCCCCATAACCACAGTTTAAGAATAAGGAGTAAGCCATTTAGAACGGAGACGAGGAAACACTTTTTCTTTTTCTTTTCTTAATAATCTTTTTATTAGAGGCAGGTACATATCATATTAAAAACATTTCATGCATATCATTTCTTACATTATTAATATTATCAATTGATATTAACTCTGCTTCTAGTATTATTATTTTTTTTAATATAGATAGAAAATAAGAAAGAGAAATTAAAAAAAGAAAAAGGTATGATAGAGAAGAATGGAATAATTTACTAAAAATACAACTTTAGAGATAAGTTCACAAATTATAAAGTATAACTTTTCATCTAATCCTTAATTCGAGTTTCAGTCAGGTTTAGAACGGAGACGAGGAAACACTTTTTCTCACAGAGAGTGGTGAGTCTGTGGAATTCTCTGCCTCAGAGGGCGGTGGAGGCAGGTTCTCTGGATGCTTTCAGGAGAGAGCTAGATAGGGCTCTTAAAAATAGCGGAGTCAGGGGATATGGGGAGAAGGCAGGAACGGGGTACTGATTGGGAATGATCAGCCATGATCACATTGAATGGCGGTGCTGGCTCGAAGGGCCGAATGGCCTACTCCTGCACCTATTGTCTGTTGTCCATTGTATTTTTGTGCCTTATCTCTCCAGCAGCCCCATTCAAAGGAAAAGGTATAGGAACAGCTGCACCCGCCGGCGCTTGAGGCACGGTGGCGCAGTGGTAGAGTTGCTACCTTACACCCGGGTTCGATCCTGACTACGGCTGCTGTCTGTACGGAGTTTGCACGTTCTCCCGTGCGACCTGCATGGCTTTTATGTCTCCTCTATGTCTACAAAGCCCTCAACGTGCTTTCCCACTCCTACATTAAAAGTCTTCTCACCCACCACTCCACCTCCAGGTCCCTCAGATCGGCCAACTTGGGGCTGCTGAATATCCCGCGGTCTAGGCATAAGCTCAGGGGCGAAGGCACCTTTGCGGTTGCAGCTCCTAGACTGTGGAACTGCATCCCCCTTCCCATCAGAACTGCCCCCTCCATCGACTCCTTTAAGTCAAGACTAAAAACGTATCTATACTCCAAAGCCTTTCCTGACGTCCACTGAGCGAGGGTTATATGTATATATGTATGTAGTTTGTTTGTTTATACTATTCTTATACCAATGTAAAGCACTTTGGCCACGAGAGTTGTTTTTTAAATGTGCTATATAAATAAATGTGACTTGACTTGAGTTGACTTTATCTCCGGGTGCTCCGGTTTCCTCCCACACAACCAAAAAGGTACAGATTTGCAGGTAAATTGGCTTGGTATAAGCGTAAATTGTCCTTAGTGTGTGTGTAGGATAGTGTTAACGCACGGGGATCGCTGGTCGGCGCGCGGACTCGGTGGGCGGGCCGAAGGGCCTGTTTCCGCGCTGTATCTCTCAACCAAAACCAAACTGAACCCTCATTGTGCGGTGGGACAGGGAGGCAGGGTTACCTGCAGCAGAAACCAAGCCACTAAACCATTGTACCTGAAAGCACTTAGCACTGACTCCAGCCCTGTTAAGTACTGCCATCACATCAAAGCAGAAGTGATTAATAAGACGGCAGAGAAAATATAAAAAGCAACTGGAAGGTTGAAATAAATTGTAACAAGGGGCGGAAGATAACAGTGCCTTTGAAGCTCCGGTGGGTTATTATTGTCCAATTTTTTTCCTGCTCGCTTTGTGCACAGGGCCCATCTCTGAGGACAGATTAAAGGAACCCATATCTTGTAGATCATCAATAATGGAACTCAGTGTCAGTGCATTCATTTTTGCATTCCTTTTAATCTTTGTTTAGCAGCATGCAGGCATACTTTAATCTTCGCCTAATTCTCCGCGTGCCCTTCTGGAGGCACCGAGGGAAATAGTTTCCTTGCCTCCACACAGGTGCGCTCTCCCGACAAAAAGCTCTCCTCCTTTCGCCGCTCGGTTCGGGAACAGCTCCGTCCGAGACCGGGAGAGATTGCGGAGGGTTTTGGAGGCAGCCCAGACCGTCACATGGACCAACCTCCCTTCCATCGACTCCATCTACACCTCACGCTGCCTCGGCAAGGCCAGCAGTATAATCAAGGACCAGTCGCACCCCGGCCACTCCCTCTTCTCCCCTCTCCCATCGGGCAAAACGTATAGAAGTGGGAAAACGCACACCTCCAGATTCTGGGACAGTTTCTTCCCAGCTGTTATCAATGATGTACAATCATTAATAAGAAATATAGAAAATAGGTGCAGGAGTAGGCCATTCGGCCCTTCGAGCCTGCACCGCCATTCAATATGATCATGGCTGATCATCCAACTCAGTATTCTATACCTGCCTTCTCTCCATACCCCCTGATACCTTTAGCCACAAGGGCCACATCTAACTCCCTCTTAAATATAGCCAATGGACTGGCCTCAAATAGGTGCAGGAGGAGGCCATTCGGCCCTTCGAGCCAGCACCGCCATTTATTGTGATCATGGCTGATCGTCCCCTATCAATAACCCGTGCCTGCCTTCTCCCCATATCCCTTGACCTCACTAGCCCCTAGAGCTCTATCTAACTCTCTCTTAAATCCATCCAGTGACTCGGCCTCCACTGCCCTCTGTGGCAGGGAATTCCATAAATTCACAACTCTCTGGGTGAAAAAGTTTTTTCTCACCTCAGTCTTAAATGACCTCCCCTTTATTCTAAGACTGTGGCCCCTGGTTCTGGACTCGCCCAACATTGGGAACATTTTTCCTGCATCTAGCTTGTCCAGTCCTTTTTATAATTGTATATGTATAATTTTCTAATCATATCTCATGATTGATGACTGTGATTACTGTACTAAATGATTAAATGATGACTAAATAATTGATGAATGTGGGCCCTGGGGATATTGAAGACTGACGGATTGCCTAATGTCAATCCTACCTTACAATATCACTACTTTGAACCAGTGCTAACAGCAATGTGACTACATAGACTATCATTGTTATTATTACACTATTAATGTTTGTTTGTCTTGGATGTGTACGTATGTGTGTGTATATATACATACACTGAACTTTTTTTTCATTTATTACATTGTTTACCGGGGGCCACAGTTTAAGAATAAGGAGTAAGCCATTTAGAACGGAGACGAGGAAACACTTTTTCAGATTCAGATTCAGATTCAAACCATATTGTCATTGTGCAGTGTACAGTGTACAATGACATCGAAATGCAGTTAGCATCTCCCTAGAAGAGCGACATAGAATATGAGCAATAAATAAATATATTTACGTGCATACAGACATAGTAGTGCAATTATTTTCTCACAGAGAGTGGTGAGTCTGTGGAATTCTTTGCCTCAGAGGGCGGTGGAGGCAGTTTCTCTGGATGCTTTCAAGAGAGAGCTGGATAGGGCTCTTAAAAATAGCGGAGTCAGGGGATATGGGGAGAAGGCAGGAACGGGGTACTGATTGGGGATGATCAGCCATGATCACATTGAATGGTGGTGCTGGCTCGAAGGGCCGAATGGCCTACTCCTGCACCTATTGTCTATTGTCTATTTACAGTGTACTATGTTCACCTATTCTGTTGTGCTGCTGCAAGTAAGAATTTTATTGTTCTATCTGGGACACTCGACAACAAAACATTTTTGACCGCCATTCACTTAACATATCTGTTACCCAACTGACCGCAATACAGGGCCTGCCCCACTTCGGTTATTTTTAGACGACTGTCATAGTTGTAGCGGGTCGCCGAAAAACCGGCGACTGGGCCCCCCCACGACATAAAATCTGAAATAGAATCATTACTTTACCAACAAAAAAAACCGAAGTCAGCACCAGCGACAACCTACATTAACCTGTCAACAGCCTACGTTAACCTGGCGACAACTACCACAGCACCTACGTCAGGAGAAGTCAAGCTACGCTCATTGGCATCAACCCCACTGTCGACGACTGTCTCCGAAAAACGTTCAACATGTTGAAAATCCACCGGTGACCAGAAAGACGCTACGACAGGCCCTTAAATTTACCTTTCAATTACCTTCCTTCCAAAATGTTTCCGGTTCTCAGTCATTTATCCCAGACCACTACATGCAGCACGGTGGTAGTGCGTGACTACGGGTGCTGTCTGTACGGAGTTTGTACGTTCTCCCCGTGACACGCGTGGGTTTTCTCCAGGTGCTCCGGTTTCCTCCCACACTCCAAAGACGTACAGGAATCTAGGCACAGGAGTCATTGGCTTTGAACAGATTCAGGGACAGTTTCTTCCCAACAACTGAACCATCCTACCACAACCAGAGAGCAGTGCTGAACTACTATCTATCTCATCGGTGACCCTCGGACTATCCTTGATCGGACTTTGCTGGCTTTACCTTGCACTAAACATTATTCCTTTATCATGTATGAACAAGGTTGAACAAGTTAGGGCTTTATTCTTTGGAGCGCAGAAGGTTAAGGGGGGACTTGATAGAGGTCTTTAAAATGATGAGAGGGATAGACAGAGTTGACGTGGATAAGCTTTTCCCACTGAGAGTAGGGAAGATTCAAACAAGGGGACATGACTTGAGAATTAAGGGACAGAAGTTTAGGGGTAACATGAGGGGGAACTTCTTTACTCAGAGAGTGGTGGCTGTGTGGAATGAGCTTCCAGGGAAGGTGGTGGAGGCAGGTTCGTTTTTATCATTTAAAAATAAATTGGATAGTTATATGGACGGGAAAGGAATGGAGGGTTATGGTCTGAGCGCAGGTATATGGGACTAGGGGAGAATACGTGTTTGGCACGGACTAGAAGGGTCGAGATGGCCTGTTTCCGTGCTGTAATTGTTATATGGTTATATGTATCTATACACTGTAAATAGCTCGATTGTAAAACTGTATTGTCATTCCACTGACTGGTTAGCACACAACAAAAGCTTTTCACTGTACCTCGGTACACGTGACAATAAACTAAACTGAGACTGAACACGTATACATAGCTGAAGCAGGTTTAACGGCCACTTGGTAGGGAATTAAGTCCTGTTTGCATTTCACAGGGTTGAATACACACTTGCAAGTGCATGTTCGAAGAACTTTACTCAACTGAGATGGGCACGGATAAAGGTATATTAACGTTAACACCAGTGAACGCCCTGAGCAAATTCAACTGTGAAAGCACTGGGCAATTTCTTTCACAATGCGAGTGGCGGAGAGTTGACAGAGATATGTCCATAGATTTAGTTTGTGATATTTGTTTGTTGCCAGTTTTGTTGTTTGCACAAGGGCGGCACGGTGGCGCAGCGGTAGAGTTGCTGCCGCACAGCGCCAGAGACCCGGGGTCAAACCTGACTATGGGTGCTGTCTGTACGGAGTTTGTACGTTCTCCCCGTGACCGTGTGGGTTTTCTCCAGGTGCTCCGGGTTCCTCCCGCACTCCAATGACGTTCAGATTTTTAGTTTCATCGGCTTCTTAAAATTGTCCATGGTGTTTAGTTTAGTCAATAAAATGAGATGCTTTTAAAAGCATGATAGTGAGAATTGAAGGTATACATGTTCCTGATGGAAACATAGAAACATAGGTGCAAGAGTAGGCCATTCGGCCCCTCGTGCCAGCACCGCCATTCAATACGATCATGGCTGATCATCTAAAATCAGTACCCCGTTTCTGGTTTTTCCCCGTATCCCTTGATTCCTTTACCCTAACTCTCTCTTGAAACCATCCAGTGAATTGACCTCCACTGCCTTCTGTGGCAGAGAATTCCACAGATTCACAACTCTCTGGGTGAAGAGGTTTTTCCTCATCTCAGTCCTGAATGGCCTATCCCGTATTCTTAAACTGTGACCCCTGGTTCTGGACTCCCCCAACATCGGGAACATTTTTCCTGCATCTAGTCTGTCCAATCCTTTAAGAATGTTATATGTTTACCTCTCATCCTCCTAAATTCCAGTGAATACAAGCCCAGTCGACCCATTCTTTCATCATATGACAGTCCCGCCATCCCGGGAATTAACCTGGTGAACATAAGCTGCACTCCCTCAATAGCAATAATGTCCTTCCTCAAATTAGGAGACCAAAACTGCACACACTACTCCAGGTGTGGTCTCACCAGGGCCCTGTACAACTGCAGAAGGACCTCCTTGCTCCTGAACTCAAATTCACTCGCAATGGAGGCCAACATGCCATTCGCTTTCTTCACTGCCTGCTGTACCTGCATGCTTAGTGTGAAACAAGATTCTGGCACATTGACATCGATCAGTCAAGCAATTGAGTATAGAAGTTGGGACATTATGTTAAAGTTGTACAAAGACGTTGGTGAGGCCGCACTTGGTAGTTTGTAAATTCTCCCTGTGACCACGTGGGTTTTCTCCGGATCCTCTACTTGTTCTGGTCCAGCCATATTGACGCAATAGCCAAGAAAACACACTAATGCCTCTACTTCATAGGACTTTAGGAGGTTCGGCTTGTCCTATCGGTACCCGAATGTGACGTCGAAGGACGAGAAGCCGAAGGAATGAAGTCGAAGCCAAATAACCGAATGGAAAGGAAGCAGAAACGCCAACGAACCGAAAGGCTGCGTCGCCTAAAAGCAAACTCACCAAATGGCCGCTCTGCCAAAACGCCACCGGTGGTGGGTGTATGGAACGAGCTGCCGGAGGAGGTAGTCGAGGCGGGGACTATCGCAACGTTTCAGAAACATTTAGACAGGTACATGGATAGAACAGGTTATGAGGGATATGGGCCAAATAAAGGCAGGTGGGACTAATGTAGATGGGACATGTTGGCCGGTGTGGGCAGGTTGGGCCAAAGGGCCTGTTTCCACGCTGCATCACTGACTCTTTGACTCTAAGTGCATGGATAGAATAGATTTAGTGGGATCCTGTACATCGGCGAGACCAAGCACAGGCTCGGCGATCGTTTCGCTGAACACCTCCGCTCAGTCCGCCTTAACCTACCTGATCTCCCGGTGGCTCAGCACTTCAACTCCCCCTCCCATTCCCAATCTGACCTTTCTGTCCTGGGACTCCTCCATTGTCTGAGTGAGGCCCAGCGCAAATTGGAGGAACAGCACCTCATATTTCGCTTGGGTAGCTTACACCCCTGCGGTATGAACATTGACTTCTCTAACTTCAAATAGTCCTTGCTTTCCCTCTCTCTCTATCCACCCCCACCCCCCCTTCCTAGTTCTCCCACCAGTCTTACTCTCTCCGACTGCATTCTATCTCTGTACCACCCCCTACCCTGACATCTGTCTGAAGAAGGGTCTCGACCCGAAACATCACCCATTCCTTCTCTCCAGAGATGCTGCCTGTCCCGCTGAGTTACTCCAGCATTTTGTGTCCACCTCAGATTCAGAGGGATATGGGCCAAATGCTGGCAGGTGGGACATAGTGTAGAATTCCATCGGTGGAATTCTCTGCCTCAGAGGGCGGTGGAGGCAGGTTCTCTGGATACTTTCAAGAGAGAGCTAGATAAGGCTCTTAAAGATAGCGGAGTCCGGGGATATGAGAGAAGGCAGGAACGGGGTACTGATTGGGGATGATCAGCCACGATCACATTGAATGGCGGTGCTGGCTCGAAGGGCCTAATGGCCTACTCCTGCACCTATTGTCTATTGTCTATTGTAATTGATCCACACTCTTAAATCTTTCTTCCTACAGCAACATTTCTTCCCTTATCATGTATCTATACACTGTAAATAGATCGATTGTAATCATGTATTGGGCATGTTGGTTGGAATGGGCAAGTTGGGCCGAAGGGCCTATTTCCACCCTGCATGACTCTATCTAAGCATTTTAGAATTGGAATGGAGGGTGGAGCTAGAGGGGAAATGTGAGACACAGCAACTCACTCCAGGGAAGAGCTTTCGAGATATGAGGGCCTAATCTTTGCTTCACATCAGATATATTTCAAAGACATCGACCAAGTGGAAAATATCCTTTGAGATTCTTAACGAAAATTACCGTGAGAGATTCAGTAACATCCTGTGCTGATAAAATAACTCCCAATTCGCGATAAGTTGTGAGACAGAATCCCTAATTGTGCTCAACTAGATAAACATTTTGCCCTGTCAATGGCAAAATACACAGGACTGGAGGAACACACCAGGTCGAACGGCATCTATGAAGGGAAAGGAATTTAGTTTTAGTTTCGAGACACAGCGTGGAAACAGGCCCTTCGGCCCACCGAGTCCGCGCCGACCAGCGATCACGCCGCTCATTAACACTATCCTACACACACTCCAATTAAGTTGGAGACCTGAAGGTACACAAAAATGCTGGAGAACCTCAGCGGGTGCAGCAGCATCTATGGAGCGAAGGAAATAGGCAACGTTTCGGGCCGAAACCCTTCTTCAGACTGATGGGGGGTCTGAAGAAGGGTCTCGATCCAAAACGTCACCCCCCATTCCTTCCATCCAGAGTTGCTGCCTGTCCCGCTGAGTTAATCCATTGACTTCATTTACACCTCACTCTGCAAGAAGGGTTTCGGCCCGAAACGTTGCCTATTTCCTTCGCTCCATAGATGCTGCCGCACCCGCTGAGTTTCTCCAGCATTTTCGTGTACCTTCGATTTTCCAGCATCTGCAGTTCCTTCTTAAACAAGTTAGAGACCTGCACGTCTTTGGAGTGTAGAAGGATACCGGGGCACCTGGGGAAAACCCACACAGGTCACGGGGAGAACGTACAAACTCCATACAGACAGCACCCGTAGTCAGGATCGAACCCGGGTCTCCAGCGCGGTGAGGCAGCAACTCTACCGCTGCGCCACCATGCTGGCCTTTCTATCTTCACTGGGAGGTTCATGTTCATAAGTTATAGAAGTAGATTTAGGCCATTCGGCCCATCGTGTGATCCGCCATTCAATCATGGCTGATCTATCCCTCTCTCTCAACCCCATTCTCCTGCCTTCTCCCCATAACTCCTGACATAAGTACTAATCAAGAACCTATCAATCTCCATCCATTGACTTGGCCTCCACAGCCGTCTGTAGCAGAATTCCACAGATTCACCACCCTCTGGCTAAAGAAATTCCTCCTCATCTCCGTTCTAAAGTTATGTCTTTTCATTCTAAAGCTATGGCCTCTGGTGCTAGACTCTCTAGTGGTTTTCATGGAACAGTTATAGAATCAGGAGGTGTGCGTTTTCACACTTCTATGCCTCATGCTTGTTTGGAGAGGGGAGAAGAGGGAGTGGCCGGGGTGAGACTGGTCCTTGATGATGCCGCTGGCCTTGCCGAGGCAGCGTGAGGTGTAAATGAAGTCAATGGATTAACTCAGCGGGACAGGCAGCATCTCTGGATGGAAGGAATGGGGGGTGATGTTTGGGGGCGAGACCCTTCTTCAGACCTGTCCCGCTGAGTTACTCCAGCATTTTGTGTCTATCTTCGGTGTAAACCAGCATCTACATTTCCTGCCTACAGTATAGAAAATGCTTTACTAATCTATGCTGGATCTGCCTTTGGTTGCAAAACACTTTAACTCCCACTCCCATTCCTACACTGACCTTTCTGTCCTGGGCCTCCTCCATTGTCAGAGTGAGGCCCAGCGCAAATTGGAGGAACAGCACCTCATATTTCGCTTGGGCAGCTTACACCCCAGGGGTATGAACATTGACTTCTCTAACTTCAAGTAACGCTTGCTTTCCCACTCTCTCCATCCTCTCCCCCTTCCCAGTTCTCCGACCAGTCTGAATGTCCCCGATGACATTTTATCTCCGTTTGCTTCGTTGTCAGCTTCTCCTCGCTAACGGTGATCTATTCTAAATTTTCCTTGAACTTCATCCCCTTTGATGTTTCGTTCTCACACCTTACACTTCCTTATCTCTGTGTCGCCCTCTCTCTTGACTTTCAGTCTGAAGAAGGGCCTCGACCCAAAACGTCACCCATCCCTTCTCTCCAGAGATGCTGCCTGTCCCGCTGAGTTACTCCAGCATTTTGTGTCTACCTGCCTTGGAGAAGTTTGATGCCGCAGAGTCGAGTGGGCATTTGTCTGTAAACAACCTGTATTGTCTCACCCCTGGGAGTGAGCTAGTTGTCTGGAGTATTGTGTGCAGTTTTGGTCCCCTAATTTGAGGAAGGACATTCTTGATATTGAGGGAGTGCAGCGTAGGTTTACAAGGATAATTCCCGGGATGGCGGGACTGTCATATGCTGAGAGAATGGAGCGGCTGGGCTTGTACATTCTGGAGTTTAGAAGGATGAGAGGTAATCTTATTGAATCATATACGATTATTAAGGGTTTGGACACGCTAGAGGCAGGAAACATGTTCCCAATGTTGGGGGAGTCCAGAACCAGGGGCCACGGTTTAAGAATAAGGGGTAAGTAATTTAGAACGGAGACGAGGAAACACTTTTTCATGCAGAGAGTTGTGAGTCTGTGGAATTCTCTGCCTCAGAGGGCGGTGGAGGCAGGTTCTCTGGACACTTTCAAGAGAGAGCTAGATAGGGCTCTTAAAGATAGCGGAGTCAGGGGATATGGGGAGAAGGCAGGAACGGGGTACTGATTGGGGATGATGAGCCATGATCATATTGAATGGCGGTGCTGGCTCGAAGGACCGAATGGCCTACTCCTGCACCAATTGTCTATTGTCTATTGTATGTTCTCTGGAATCTATCAGTCACAGGCCAGGGATTTCTCAATCACACCGTGCAAGTTTTACTGCCAACTAGCAGCACGGTGGAGCAGCGTTAGAGCTGCTGCCTCACAGCGCCAGAGACCCGGGTTTGATCCCGGCTACGGGCGCTGCCTGTACGGAGTTTTGTACGTTCTGCCTTCGCAACCTGCGCGGGTTTTCTCCGAGACCTTTCGGTTTTCCTCCCACACTCCAAAGACGTACAAAGGTTTGTTGGCTATTTGGCTCGGTATGAAAAAAACGTGACTGGTGTGTGGAGGATAGTGTTAATGTGCGGGGATCGCTGGTCGGCGCGGACTCGGTGGGCCGAAGGGCTTGTTTCCACGCTGCATCTCTGAACTAAACTAAACCTTCTCTGGTGAATAATTCCTTCCAATCCCTTGAGAGGAGTCACAGCGAGGGGTTAGTTGGAGCCCAGGTCAATATATCAACTCTTTAGACAGGGCTGTTGCCACAGTTACTGTCCAAAAACAGAACTGTTCATAAGATTTCATTCATCATCTGTGCTCATAATAGGCCCCTGAGTTCCCCTAATCACACTTGGAAACTTCCCAATCAACTGATCCAAGTTCCTCAACACAGCCGTGCCAACCAACGTTTGGTTGGAGAATGTCCCGTGGGATATTATTTACACGGAGACCACAGTCGTTGGCGAGGTGGGGCTTTTCCAACAAGATATGGTTTGTTTTTAACCACTATTTGATTAACCTTTTGCAAACCAAGGCTGAACGTGAGTAACTATTTTTCTTGGCTTGTTTTCCAACTGAGAATAGGTACGTGCGACTGGGAGGCCGGTGGGCTTCCAAGATGGCCGCCCAACACAGGCGACACGTTTCGTGCCGGCCACAGAAGCAGATCTACAAACTCATATTGAGCTATGAGAATGCAGGGTGACTTGGACAAGTTGGGGGAGTGGGCAGATGCATGGCAGATGCAGTTTAATGCGGATAAATGAAAGGTTATCCACTTTGGTAGCAAAAACAGGAAGGCAGATTACTATCTAAATGGCGTCAAGTTGGGAAAAGGGGAAGTGCAACGGGATCTGGGGGTCCTTGTACATCAGTCTATGAAAGTAAGCATGCAGGTACAGCAGGCAGTGAAGAAAGCGAATGGCATGTTGGCCTTTATAACAAGAGGAATCGAATATGGGAGCAAAGAGGTCCTTCTGCAGTTGTACAGAACCCTAGTGAGACCACATCTGGAGTATTGTGTGTGGTTTTGGTCCTCTAATTTGAGGAAGGACATTCTTGCTATTGAGGGAGTGCAGCGTAGGTTTACAAGGTTAATTCCCAGGATGGCGGGACTGTCATATGCTTAGAGAATGGAGCGGCTGGAGTTTAGAAGGATGAGAGGGTATCTCATTGAAACATATAAGATTGTTATGGGTTTGGACATGCTAGAGGCAGGAAACATGTTCCCGAAGTTGGGGGAGTCCAGAACCAGGAGCCACAGTTTAAGAATAAGGGGTAAGCCATTTAGAACGGAGACGAGGAAACACTTTTTCTCAGAGAATTGTGAGTCTGTGGAATTCTCTGCCTCAGAGGGCGGTGGAGGCCGGTTCTCTGGATGCTTTCAATAGAGAGCTCGATAGGGTTCTTAAAAATAGCGGAGTCAGGGGATATGGGGAGAAGGCAGGAACGGGGTACTGATTGGGGATGATCAGCCATGATCACATTGAATGGCGCTGCTGGCTCGAAGGGCCGAATGGCCTACTCCTGCACCTATTGTCTATTGTCTATTGTCTATTACAATCGCTCCACACTCTTAAATCTTTATTCCTACAGCAACATTTCTTCCCTTATCATGTATCTATACACTGTAAATGGATCGATTGTAATCATGTGTTGTCTTTCTGCTGACTGGTTAGCACGCAACAAAAGCTTTTCACTGTACCTCGTTACTGAATTAAAGCACGTTCTTTTAGGAAGGTGATGAGGAGAAATTTCTTCAGTCAGAGGGTGGTGAATCTGTGGAATTAATTGTCACTGAAGGATGTGGAGGCCAAGCCAGTGGATATTTTTAAGGCAGCGAAAGATAGATTCTTGATTAGTGCGGGTGTCGAGGTTATGGGGAGAAGGCAGGAGAATGGGGTTAGGAGGGAGAGATAGATCAGCCATGATTGAATGGCGGAGTAGAATTGATGGGCCTAATGGCCTAATTTTACTCCTATTCCTTATGACCTTATGACACGTGACAATAATCTAAACTAACATAGCCATTACTGAAAATCGACACAAAATGCTGGAGTAACTCAGCGGGACAGGCAGCATCTCTGGAGAGAAGGAATGGGTGACATTTTGGGTCGAGGACCCTTTTAAGACAGATGTTTCAGGTCGAGACCCTTCTTCAGACTGAAGCCTTCATTACTGAAACCTGTTTGAGAGAGGGGCAGGACTGGCAGCTCAAAGATCTGGGGTACAGATGCTTCAGGGGTGAGAGTAAAAGAGGAGGGGGCATTATTGGTTAAGGAGGATGTCACGGCAGTGGTCAGAGGTAACATTTAAAAAAATTAACAGGGATAGAACAGGTTTAGAGAGATATGGGCCCAATGCTGGCAGGTGGGACTAGTGTAGCTGGGACATGTTGGTCGGTGTGGGCAAGTTGGGCTGAAGGGTCTGTTTCCACACTGTATCAGACTCTATAAACGCCCTTGCAGATGTTCATGGAGCCATCATGTTGTCAAATAAAACTATAAAATTAGACATCGTAGCAGAATTAGGCCATTCGGCCCATCAAGCCTACTTTGCCATTCGATCATGGCTGCATCTCTAAACTAAACTAAACTATGAAACAGCACGGAAACAGGCCACTCCTAGAAGGAAACTGGCCCTTCGGCACGGCGGCGCAGTGGTAGAGTTGCTGCCTTGCAGCGCTTGAGATGCCGGAGCCCCGGGTTCGATCCTGACTACGGGTGCTGCCTGTACGGAGTTTGCACGTTCTCCCCGTGACCTGCGGGGGTTTTCTCCGAGATCTTCGGTTTCCTCCCACACTCCAAAGACGTGCAGGTATGCAGGTTAATTGGCTTGGTATAAATGTAAAAAATGTCCCTCGTGTGTGTGTAGGATAGTGTTAATGTGCGGGGATCGCTGGTCGGCACTGACCTGGTGGGCCGAAGGGCCTGTTTCCGCGCTGTATCTCTAAATTATACTAAACTAAATCAAGTCTGTGCCGAACAGCGGACCCCGTACACTCGTACTGTTCACATACACTGCTCCTACAACTTATGAATGTGAACTTTTACTGTCAATGGACAATAGGTGCAGGAGTAGGCCATTTGGCCCTTTGAGCCAGCACCGCCATTTCAATGTGATCATGGCTGATCATCCCCAATCAGTACCCCGTTCCTGCCTAATAGACACAAAAATCTGGAGTAACTCAGCGGGACAGACAGCATCTCTGGAGAAAAGGAATAGGTGACGTTTCGAGGTCGTGACCCTTCTTCATCACCTATTCCTTCTCTCACCTGGCGGTGCAGGCTCGAAGGGCCGAATGGCCTACTCCTGCACCTATCTTCCATGTTCCTATGTTTCTCCAGGGATGCTGCCTGACCCGCGGAGTTACTCCAGCTTTTTGTGTCTATCTTCGGTTTAAACCAGCATCTGCACTTCCTTCCTACACGACCTTTCCTTTCAAACGGGTAGTGGGTACGGTCTTGATAAGGAATAAGCTTCAAGAATCTGGGGTTACGGGGAGAAGGCAGGAAAATGGGGTTCAGAGGGAAAGGCAGAGCGGCCATGGTTGAATGGCAGATTATACATGATGGGCCGAATGGCCTAATTCTGCTCGTAGAACTGATGACCTTATGAAGTTCCATTTCAGGCATCAGACTTTCCAGATCATAATAGCTTGCTGCATAAAAAAAAAAGTTCTCCTCATCTGACCCTTGGCTTTCCTCCACTTCGACTGTTTGCCAACTCTCCCAGATGGAAACAGTACCCCTTTCGAAGTTTGTTCTTTCAGAAAGGGCAGTGGAGGCCAATTTCTCTGGATGCTTTCAAGCGAGAGCTAGATAGGGCTCTTAAAAATAGTGGAGTCAGGGGATATGGGGAGAAGGCGGTGCTGGCTCGAAGGGCCGAATGTCCTACTCCTGCACCTATTATCTATTGTCTATCCAAGTACCTGTCCAATGTCTTTTAAGTGTTGTCATCGTACCTGCCTCAACTACTTCCTCCGGCAGCTCGTTCCAAATACCCAACACCCATTGTGTGGAAAAATTGACCAACAGGTTCTTATTAAATAGACAATAGACAATAGATAATAGGTGCAGGAGTAGGCCATTCGGCCCTTCGAGCCAGCACCGCCATTCAATGTGATCATGGCTGATCATCCCCAATCAGTACCCCGTTCATGCCTTCTCCCCATATCCCCTGACTCCACTATCTTTAAGAGCTCTGTCTAGCTCTCTCTTGAAAGCATCCAGAGAACCTGCCTGCACCGCCCTCTGAGGCAGAGAATTCCACAGACTCACCACTCTCTGTGAGAAAAAGTGTTTCCTCGTCTCCGTTCTAAATGGCTTACCCCTTATTCTTAAACTGTGGCCCCTGGTTCTGGACTCCCCCAACATCGGGAACATGTTTCCTGCCTCTAGTATGTCCAAGCCCTTAACAATCTTATATGTTTCAATCACAGGCTTAGTCTCCAGGGATGCACTTGATCCCAGCTGCCTACACTTGTCCCATGCACCCTTCTTGTTTTCGACTAACGTCTCAATTTCCCTCGTCAGCCAAGCTTCCTTACGTTTGCCTGCTTGGCCCATCACTCTAACGGGGACGTACACATCCTGAGCTTTCGGCAGCACACTTTTAAAAACATCCCACTTGGCCGATGTTCCTTTCCCCTCAAATAACCTGCTCCAGTCAACTTGACCGAGACCTTCTCTCATACCCTCAAAGTGTGCCTTACCCCAGTTATTACCTCTTCTCCCCTCTCCCATCAGGCAAGGACTACAGAAGTGTGAAAACGCACACCTCCAGATTCAGGGACTGTTTCTTCCCAGCTGTTATCAGGCAACTGAACCATCCCACCAGCAACTGGATGTCAGTCCTGAGCTACTATCTACCTCATTTGGAGACCCTCGGACTATCTTTGATCGGACTCTATCGAGCACTAAATGTTGTACCTTTTATCCTTGCGCTGTGGAAGGCTTGCTTGGAATCATGTATAGTCTTTGACTGGATAGCACACAACAATCTGGAAGGCGACTCCGGACTGTCAAAGCTGCCACAGCCAGACATAAAAACAGTTGTTATCCACGAGTAGTTGCTCTACTCAACAGCCAAAAATGTGTAGCCTCCCTTTGATCTGGTATTTTGTTGGTTCACATGCTTGATCAATGGTGTTTTATCATGAATGTTTTATTATTATTAATGTTTAATGTTTTCTGAGTCATTCGTAACTGTCACTGTATGCCATGTTGTTACTTGTGGGCGGAGCACCAAGGCAAATTCCTTGTATGTGAATACTTGGCCAATAAACTAACTTACTTACTTACTTACAAAAGCTTTTGACTATACCTTTGTTCAGATGACAATAATTTTAGTTTAGTTTAGTTTAGAGATACAGCGCAGAAACAGGACCTTAAGCCAACCGAGTCCGCACCGACCAGCGATCCCCGCACACTAACACCATCCTACACACACTAGGGATAATTTACACATACACCTACATACCCATTTACACATTTATCTACATACCTGCACGTGTCTGGAGTGTGGGAGGAAACTGAAGATCTCGAAGAAAACCCACGGGGAGAACGTACAAACTCCGTACAGACAGCACCCGTAGTCGGGATCGAACCCGAGACTTCGACGCTGTGAGGCAGCATCTCTACCGCTGCGCCACCGTGGTTGCCCAATAATAATAAAATAAACTAAACTAAACTAAAATTTAGGGGCGGCACAGTGGTGCAGCGGTAGAGTTGCTGCCTCACAGCGCCAGAGACCTGGGTTTGACACTGACATCAGGTGCTGTCTGTACGGAGTTTGTACGTTCTCCCAGTGACCGCGTGGGTTTTCTCCGGGTGCTCCGGTTGCCTCCCACACTCCAAAAAGGCGTGTGGGTTTGTAGGCGAATTAGTTTCCTTAAAAATTGTAAATTGTCCCTAGTGTGGATTATCTGAATGGTGGCCGATTAGGAAAAGGGGAGATGCAACGAGACCTGGGTGTCATGGTACACCAGTCATTGAATGTAGGCATGCAGGTGCAGCAGGCAGTGAATAAAGCGAATGGTATGTTAGCATTCATGGCAAAAGGATTTGCGTATAGGAGCAGGGAGGTTCTACTGCAGTTGTACAGGGCCTTGGTGAGACCACACCTGGAGTATTGCGAGTTACAGTTTTGGTCTCCTAATCTGAGGAAAGACATTCTTGCCATAGAGGGAGTACAGAGAAGGTTCATCAGACTGATTCCTGGGATGTCAGGACTTTCATATGAAGATAGATTGGATGGACTTGGCTTGTACTCGCTGGAATTTAGAAGTTTGAGGGGGGATCTTATAGAAACATACAAAATTCTTAAGGGGTTGTACAGGCTAGATGCAGGAAGATTGTTCCCGATGTTGGGGAAGTCCAGAACAAGGGGTCACAGTTTAAGGATAAGAGGGAAGTCTTTTAGGACCGAGATGAGGAAAACATTTTTCACACAGAGAGTGGTGAATCTCTGGAATTCTCTGCCACAGAATGTAGTTGAGGCCAGTTCATTGGCTATATTTAAGAGGGAGTTAGATGTGGCCCTTGTGGCTAAAGGTATCAGGGGGTATGGAGAGAAGGCAGGTACAGGATACTGAGTTGGATGATCAGCCATGATCATATTGAATGGGCTTGAAGGGCCGAATGGCCTACTCCTGCACCTATTTTCTATGTTTCTATGTTTCTATGATAGTGTGAGTGTGCGGGGATCGCTGGTTGGTGCAGTGTCGGGGGGCGGATGGGCCTGTTTCCGCGCTGTATCTATACACTAAATAAATGTACTCACATTTTCACCAGTTTTGGTAGAGTTGGTGTTTTTAGTTTGAATTCAGTTTTTTGTCACGTGTATCGAGGTACAGTGAAACGCTTTTGTTGTGTACTAACCAGTCAGCGGAAAGTCTGAAGAAGGGTTTCGGCCCGAAACGTCGCCTATTTCCTTCGCTCCATAGATGCTGCTGCACCCGCTGAGTTTCCCCAGCAATTTTGTGTACCAGCGGAAAGTCAATACATGATTACAATCGAGCCATTTACAGTGTACAGATACATGATAAGGGAATAACATGAATAACGTTTAGTGCAAGACAAAGCCAGATAAATCTGATCAAAGATATTCCGAGGGGCTTCAATGAGGTAGATAGTAGTTTAGCACTGCTCTCTGCTCATTGGTGGGATGGTTCAGTTGCCTGTTAACAGCTGGGAAGAAACAGTCCCTGCATCTGCATAAATACAAGCTTTCATATAAGTAAATGTCTGAAGAACTGGACAAGCTAGATGCAGGAAAAAATATTCCCAATGTTGAGCGAGTCCAGAACCAGGGGCCACACAGTCTTAGAATAAAGGGGAGGCCATTTAAGACTGAGGTGAGAAAAATCTTTTTCACCCAGACAGTTGTGAATTTGTGGAATTCCCTGCCACAGAGGGCAGTGGAGGCCAAGTCACTGGATGGATTTCAGAGAGAGTTAGATAGAGCTCTAGGGGCTAGTGGATTCAAGGGATATGGGGAGAAGGCAGGCATCAGTCTGAAGAAGGGTTTCGGCCCGAAACGTCGCCTATTTCCTTCGCTCCATAGATGCTGCTGCACCCGCTGAGTTTTCCCAGCAATTTTGTGTACCCAGGCACGGGTTATTGATAGGGGACGATCAGCCATGATCACAATGAATGGCGGTGCTGGCTCGAAGGGCCAAATAGCATCCGCTTGCACCTATTTTCTATGTTTCTATGTAAGAAGGGTCTCGACCCGAAATGTCAGCTGTTCCTTCTCTCCAGCGATGCTGCCTGTCCCGCTGAGTTACTCCAGCTTTTTGTGTCTATCTGAGCTTTCTGTCATTGGGGTGAATGAAATAACAATTCTTGCAAGTTCCCAAAATGGATTATCAATAAATTACTGAAGATCAGACGACTAATTCATCCTTTTGTCCGGTGACTTGCCCTGATCTGATCTCAGTTGCTACCCCTGTCCCACTTAGGAAACCTGAACGGAAACCTCTGGAGACTTTGCGCCCCACCCAAGGTTTACGTGCGGTTCCCGGAGGTTCCCGGAGGTTTTTGTCAGTCTCCCTACCTGCTTCTACTACCTGCAACCTCCGTCAACCACCTGCAACCTCCGGGAACCACGTCAGCTCCAGAGACGCTGCCTGTCCCGCTCAGTTACTCCAGTTTTGTGTGTTAATCTCAGAAGATTATCGTCTGATTAAAGTAACGATGGCAACTGCACCAGCAGGTGGCAGAGTTGCACTATATCCCCCTCCATTCTCACACAGATGGGAACATTCATTTTGCACCATGGTCAGAACAGAGTCAAGATTCATTCTCACCGAAGCAAACAATTCAATTCTAGATTGTACATAGACACAAAAGGCTGGAGTAACTTGTGTTCAGTTCTGGACACCGTGTTATGGGAAAGAGGTTGTCGAGCCGGAAAGGGGACAGAGAAGATTTACGAGGATGTCAATAGACAATAGACAATAGACGTTTCGGCCCTGAAACGTTGCCTATTTCCTTTGCTCCATAGATGCTGCTGCACCCGCTGAGTTTCTCCAGCATTTTTGTGTACAATAGACAATAGGCGCAGGAGTAGGCCATTCAGCCCTTCGAGCCAGCACCGCCATTCAATGTGATCATGGCTGATCATCCCCAATCAGTACCCCATTCCTGCCTTCTCCCCATATCCCCTGACTCTGCTATCTTTAAGAGCCCTATCTTACTCTCTCTTGAAAGCATCCAGAGAACCTGCCACCACCGCCCTCTGAGGCAGAGAATTCCACAGACTCACCACTCTCTGTGAGAAAAAGTGTTTCCTCGTCTCCGTTCTAAATGGCTTACTCCTTATTCTTAAACTGTGTGTGGCCCCTGGTTCTGGACTCCCCCAACATCGGGAACATGTGTCCTGCCTCTTTCTGCAAAAAGGTAATGATGATCAAGGAAAGGTGGAGCCCACAATGGTCCATTGTTGGGTGTGGGCCAGGTGATAACGAGTTATACAGACAGTGAAACTCAACAGAACGACTGTGAAACTAGTACAACGACTAGGGTGGAGGAGCGATGGAGAGAGAGGGAATGCAGAGGTTACTTGAAGTTAGAGAAGTCAATGTTCATACCGCTGGGGTGTAAGCTGCCCAAGCGAAATATGAGGTGCTGTTCCTCCAATTTGCGTTTGGCCTCACACTGTCCGTGGAGGAGGCCCAGGACAGAAAGGGGGTGGAAGATTGCAACCTTCACGTGGTCCGCCCTGTTTCAACCAATGCAATCAACCTGGCGTGCACTATCAAATAAGATCAAATTGAACAAGTTGTCCAACAACTTTAGGCTGTGCACGCCACACGCAAGAAGAAGAAGAAGGATAGAGTCAGTGTCGTAATGGGAATTTAAAGAGTTAAATTTGTTGATTGTATTCATTTATCACCCTTCGTTCTCACCTCCCGCAGCCAACAATGGACCATTGTGGGCTCCATCTTTCCTCGGTCATCTTTCCTCGCTGGCTCTGATTTGTTCTGAATGATTTCATACTTCTAATTTCCCTCTCCCCTGACTCTCGGCCTAAAGAAGGGTTTTCGACCCGAAGCGTCATCGATTCCTTTTGGCCCAGAGTTGCTGCCTGACCCGCTGAGTTCCTCCAGCATTTTGCGTCTATCTTCAATGAAGTTCTTACGTGCAGCAGCACTACAGGTTTGTAAACACGTTACTCAGCATAATAGGGTGACACAGTGGTGCAGCTGGTAGAGTCGCTGCCTCACAGCGCCGGTGACCTGGGTTCGATCCCAACCTCGGGTGCTGTCTGTGTGGAGCTTGCACGTCCTCGCTGTGACTGCGTGGGTTTCCCCCGGGTGCTCCATCTTCTTCCCGCATCCCAAAAACATGTGGGTTTGTAGGTTAATTGCCCCCAATGTATTGGGAGTGGATGAGAAAGTGAGATGCCATAGAATTCAATGAAACTTAATTATTACATAGAAACACAGAAACATAGAAAATAGGTGCAGGAGTAGGCCATTCGGCCCTTCGAGCCTGCACCGCTATTCAATATGATCATGGCTGATCATCCAACTCAGTATCCTGTACCTGCCTTCTCTCCATACCCCCTGATCCCTTTAGCCACAAGGGCCACATCTAACTCCCTCTTAAATATAGCCAATGAACTGGCCTCAACTACCTTCTGTGGCAGAGAATTCCACAGATTCACCACTCTCTGTGTGAATTTTTTTTTTCTCATCTCGGTCCTAAAAGATTTCCCCCTTATCCTTAAACTGTGACCCCTTGTTCTGGACTTCCCCAACATCGGGAACAATCTTCCTGACTTTGTTCTGACAATAAAGTAATATCGAATCGTATCGTATTATCATGTGACTATACTGTAAATGGCTCAATTGTAATATGTAAAATTCTTAAAGGATTGGACAGGATAGATGCAGGACATAAAATTCCCGATGTTGGAGGAGTCCAGAACCAGGGGTCACAGTTTAAGAATAAGGGGTAAGTCATTTAGGACTGAGATGAGGAAAAACATTTTCACCCAGAGAGTGGTGAGTCTGTGGAATTCTCTTGCACAGAAGGCAGTGGAGGCCAATTCACTGGATGTTTTCAAGAGAGAGTTAGATGTAGCTCTTCAGATTATGGGGGGAAAAGCAGGAACAGGGTACTGATTGTGGATGATCAACCATGATCACATTGAATGGCGGTGCTGGCTCGAAGGGCCGAGTAGCCTACTCCTGCACCTATTTCCGATGTTTCTATGTGTTGTCTTTCTGCTGACTGGTCAGCACGCAACAAAAGCTTTTTACTGTACCTCGGTTCACGTGACAATCAACTAAACTGATTTACAACTGATTTCACTGATTTACCAAGCGTAAGTGTTCAGCCATACGGTGCCCGGTGTTGTGAGAAGAATGGGCATGGCGCCGTTCCTGGGGAGGGGCATCACGTTGTTGGAAGACCATCAACTATCTGGAGGTGGCTTGGATGGAGCATGTTGGTCGGCATGGATGGGTTAGAAACATAGACAATAGGTGCAGGAGTAGGCCACTCGGCCTTTCGAGCCAGCCAATGTCATCATGGCCAATCATCCACAATCAGTAGTGTTGGAGGGGGGCCGTGCGGGGCTGGGGAACGATGAGTTTGGAGGCTTGGTCAGGTAGGGCGTGGGAATTGATGAAGTCGGTGATGGTGATAGAGATGGTGGCCTGGTGCTCGTCAGTGGGGTCATGGTCCAAGGGTAAGTAGGAGGAGGTGTCCGAGAGTTGGCGCGTGGCCTCAGCTTTGTAGAGATCGGCGCGCCAGACTACCACGGCACCTCCCTTGTCGGCTGGTTTGATGACCCAATCTGGGTTTTTGCGGAGTGATTCGATGGCAGTGCGTTCAGAGGGGGAAAGATTAGAGTGAGACAGGGGAGTGGAGAAGATGAGGCGGTTGACGTCGCGGCGGCAGTTCTGAATGAAGAGTTCCAGAGCCGGGACTTTATGAGGGGGGTTCCACGAGGAGGGGGTGCGTTGGAGACGGGAAAAGGGGTCATCATTAGGGGGCGGGGACTCCTTCCCATGGAAGTGCGCTGTGAGGCGGAGACGACGGTAGAAGCGCTCCAAGTCATGGTGGGCGCGGAACTCATTGAGATGGGGACGGAGGGGGACAAAGGTGAGACCTCTGCTGAGGACAGACCGTTGGGTGGGGGAGAGGGGGAGGTCGGGGAGGTCAGCGGAAATTGGAGGAACAGCACCTCATATTCCGTCTGGGGTCCTTGCGTCCTTATGGCATTAACATTGAATTCTCCCAATTTGGCTAGCCCTTGCTGTCTCCTCCCCTTCCTTAACCCTCTAGCTGTCTCCTCCCATCCGCCCGCCCTCGGGCTCCTCCTCCTCCTCCCTTTCTCCTTCTTTCTTTCCCCACCCCCCATCAGTCTGAAGAAGGGTTTCGGCCCGAAACGTCGCCTATTTCCTTCGCTCCATAGATGCTGCTGCACCCGCTGAGTTTCCCCAGCAATTTTGTGTACCATCCACAATCAGTACCCCGCTCCTGCCTTCTCCCCGTATCCCCATTGGGCTGAAGGGCCTGTTTCGGTAAGTTTCGATGAGGTTCCTCCTCATCCTTCTAAACTCCAGCGAGAACAGGCCCAGTGCCGTCAAAAGCTCATCGTATGTTAACCCACTCGTTCCTGGGATCATTCTCCTTTGCTGCATTTCTGTCTCATGCCAACCCACGCCCCAATTCTATAGCCTTGTAAACGTTTTACCTTCAACTATGTATCAGATTCCACTTACATAGAAACATAGAAAATAGGTGCAGGAGTAGGCCATTCGGCCCTTCGGCCCAGCACGGCCATTCAATGTGATCGTGGCTGATCATCCAAAATCTGTAGGGACAAACTGCAGACGCTAGTTTAAATCGAAGATAGGCAAAAAATGCTGGAATAACTCAGCGGGACAGGCAAGTATCTCTGGAGAGAAGGAATGGGTGACGTTTTCATGGGTGCAGGAGGAGGCCATTCGGCCCTTCGAGCCAGAACCGCCGTATGAAGAAGGGTCTCGACCCCAAACTTCACCCATTCAATAGACAATAGACAATAGGTGCAGGAGTGGGCCATTTGGCCCTTCGAGCCCATCTGGCCCTTCGAGCCCATTTGGCCCTTCAATGTGATCATGGCTGATCATCCACAATCAGTACCCCGTTCCTGCCTTCTCCACATATCGCCTGACTCCGCTATTTTTAAGAGCCCTATCTAATTCTCTCTCGAAAGCATCTCTCCTTCTCTCCATCATTCCTTCTCTCCAAAGATGCTGCCTGTCCTGCTGAGTCCACCATTTTGTGTCTATCATCCAAAATCAGTACCCCGTTCATGCTTTCTCCCCATATCCCTTGATTCCGTTAGCTATAAGAGCTAAATCTAACTCTCTCTTGAAAACATTCATAGAAACATAGAAAATAGATGCAGGAGTAGGCCATTCGGCCCTTTGAGCCTGCACCGCCATTCAATATGATCGTGGCTGATCATCCAACTCAGTATCCTGTACCTGCCTTCTCTCCATACCCCCTGATCCCTTTAGCCACAAGGGCCACATCTAACTCCCTCTTAAATATAGCCAATGAACTGGCCTCAACTACCTTCTGTGGCAGAGAGTTCCAGAGATTCACCACTCTCTGTGTGAAAAATGTTTTTCTCATCTCGGTCCTAAAAGATTTCCCCCTTATCCTTAAGCTGTGACCCCTAGTTCTGGACTTCCCCAACATCGGGAACAATCTTCCTGCATTTAGCCTGTCCAACCCCTTAAGAATTTTGTACGTTTCTATAAGATCCCCCCTCAATCTTCTAAATTCTAGCGAGTACAAGCCGAGTCTATCCAGTCTTTCCTCATATGAAAGTCCTGACATCGCAGGAATCAGTCTGGTGAACCTTCTCTGTACTCCCTCGACGGCAAGAATGTCCTTCCTCAGACTAGGAGACCAAAACTGTACGCAATACTCCAGGTGTGGTCTCACCAAGACCCTGAGTTGGCCTCCACTGAGTTGGCCTCCACTGCCTTCTGTGGCAGAGAATTCCACAGATTCACAACTCACAACTCATTTTGAAAGTTGCTGCTTTTAAATCCGCTGTCACCACTCCACTACCTGGCAGTTGTTGCGTAAATCGTATTTCTCATCCTTTACTGCCTGGGCTTTGTGCCAATTATCTTACATCTCTATCTGTTAGTTACCAGGAGAAACATTTTCTTCTGTCAAAACTCTTCATAACAAACACCACAATAATGCACATATTCCATTTGCTGATAAGAAGGACCTGTAAAGCCATAAATCAGCTGGTATTATTTCCACGGTTCTGCAGGAACAAATAACTATTTGCATTATTCGTTCCTGCATGCCCATTTCCCCTGCTCTGGGCTTGCTTCAGACCATAGCCCATATGAAATAGGAGCAGAACGAGGCCATTCGGCCCATCGAGACCAATCCGTCATTCAATCACGGGTGGCCTAGTTCCCCTCTCAACCCCATTTTCCCGTCTTCTCCACATAACCCCTGACACCCCGTACTTATCAAGAATCTATTCATCTATCTTCTCCGTGGATTGTCACCTTGTCGTGGTGGAGAAGCTTGTGTGGTCCTGAGATCCTGAGAGCGATGCCGTCTGGAGCTATCTATGCTCCTGGTAGGGCCACCCATGGCGGTAAGGTCGAGGGGGAGGTCTCTGACAAAGAGCAATCCAACCAAGACCTCAACGGTGGAACAGGCGGAGGACGATGGCTGACCTTAGTGGAGCGTCACAACGGCTGGGAAGGCGGATGAAGGTTGCAGCAGAAAAGGGTCTCCGGTCGTCCTGGACTCCACGCCACTGGATCCTGACCCAGATCTGTCAAGGACTGTGGGGTGGCTGTCTGTGCACCAGTCTCCCCACGTTAAACAAAGTCACGCACAGGTGTCTTCCATGAGAGGGCGGACAGTCACACACGTTTCGAGTGACCGCTGATGATGATTAATCTCTGAGTTCTGGTGACATACAGCGTGGAAACAGGCCCTTCGGCCCAACCTGCTCAGGCTGACCAACATGCTCCATCTCCACTAGTCCCACCTGCCTGTGCTTGGCCTATGACCCTCTAAATCTAATCTAGGCATATAGCTGTTCAAATATCTCGTAAATGTTATACTAGTAGCTACCTCAACTACCTCCCCCGGCAGCTCGTTCCATACACCCACCACCCTTTGTGTAAAAATGGTATCCAGCAGGTTTCAATTAAATATTCCCCCCCCCCCCCACCTTACCTTAAACCAATGTCCTCTGGTACTCGATTTTCCTACTCTGGGCAAAAGACTGTACATTTATCCAATTATTCCTCTCATGATCTTGTACACCTCTATAAGATCACCCCTCATCCTCCTGCTATGCAAAGAATAAAGAACATAACAAGAGGATTTCAGTATAGGAGTAAAGAGGTTCTTCTGCAGTTGTATAGGGCTCTGGTGAGACCGCACCTGGAGTATTGTGTACAGTTTTGGTCTCCGAATTTGAGGAAGGACATCCTTGTGATTGAGGCAGTGCAGCGTAGGTTCACGAGATTGATCCCTGGGAAGGCGGGACTGTCATATGAGGAAAGATTGAAAAGACTAGGCTTGTATTCACTGGAGTTTAGAAGGATGAGGGGGATCTTATAGAAACATATATAAAATTATAAAAGGACTGGACAAGCTAGATGCAGGAAAAATGTTCCCAATGTTGGGCGAGTCCAGAACCAGGGGCCACAGTCTTAGAATAAAGGGGAGGTCATTTAAGACTGAGGTGAGAAAAAACGTTTTCACCCAGAGAGTTGTGAATTTGTGGAATTCCCTGCCACAGAGGGCAGTGGAGGCCAAGTCACTGGATGGATTTAAGAGAGAGTTAGATGTGGCCCTTGCGGCTAAAGGGATCAGGGGGTATGGAGAGAAGGCAGGTACAGGATACTGAGTTGGATGATCAGCCATGATCATATTGAATGGCGGTGCAGGCTTGATGGGCTGAATGGCCTACTCCTGCACCTATTTTCTATGTTTCTATGTTTCTAGGGGCTAGTGGAATCAAGGGATATGGGGAGAAGGCAGGCACGGGTTATTGATTTGGGGACAATCAGCCATGATCACAATGAATGGTGGTGCTGGCTCGAAGGGCCGAATGGCCTCTTCCTGCATCTATTTTCTATGTTTCTAGAACGATCCTGTTCAACCTCCCTCTATAGCTCGGGCCCTCGAGTCCTGGCAACAGTAGAGTTAGATTTAGCTCTTAGGGCTAAAGGAATCAAGGGGTATGGGGGGAAAAATCAGGAACAGGGTACTGATTTTAGATAATCAGCCATGATCATATTGAATGGCGGTGCTGGCTTGAAGTACCGAATGGCCTACTCCTGCACCTATTTTTCTATGTTTCTATGCAACATACTCGGGTGTCAAGGGTTATGGGGAGAAGGTAGACAAAAGTGCTGGAGAAACTCAGCGGGTACAGCAGCAGCTATGGAGCGAAGGAAATAGGTAACGTTTCGGGCCGAAACCCTTATGGGGAGAAGGCAGGAGAGTGGGATTAGGCAGAGATCAGCTATGATTGAATGGCGGAGTAGACTCGATGGGCCGAATGGCGTAATTCTACTCCTTTAACGTGAACTTGTAAATCTTCTCTGCACTCTTTACTTTTTGCACATTTTCCTTTCTCTGGGCTACCTTCAGACCATAAGTCCATGAATTCCTTCCTCTCACTTAAACGTGTATCTTGTTCTTAATGATACTTCGACCATGGAAATAAGATTTGGTATATCTATCCTTTCCATGCCTCTTATCTACTCTGCCTATGGAAGGATATGTTCGTTCATGTCATAAAAGCATCGTTAGGCCATTTGGCCCATCAAGTCTACTCCGCCATGCAAACATGGCTGATATATCTCTCCCTCCAAACCCACTTCTCCTGCCTTCTCCCCATCACCCCTGCCACCCGTACTAGTCAAGAATCTGTCAATCTCCGCCTTCAAAATATCCACTGACTTCCACAGCAATGAATTCCACAGATTCACCACCCCCTGCCTAAAGAAATTCCTCCTCATCCTCTTTCGAAAGGTACATCCTTTTATTCTTAGGCTGTGGCCTCTGGTCTTGGATTCTCCCACTAGTGGAAACATCCTCTCCACATCCACGCTATCCAAGGCTTTCACTATTCGGTAAGTTTCAATGAGGTCCCCCCTCATTCTTCTAAACTCCAGCGAGTACAGGCCCAGTGCCATCAAACGCTCATCATATGTTAACCCACTCCTGGGGTCATTCTTGTAAACCTCCTCTGGACCCTCTCTAGAGCCAGCACATCCTTCCTCAGATCTGGGGCCCAAAACTGCTCACAATATTCCAAATGCGGCCTGACCAGCGCCTTATAGAGCCTCAGCATGACATCCCTAACATTGTATTTGCCTAAACTCACTACCGATTTGACTTGCAGATTAACATTTTGGGAATCCTGCACCAGCGCTCCCAAGTCCCTTTGCACCTCCAATTTCTGAATTCTCACCCCATTTAGAAAATAGTCTACGCCTCTATTCCTACTACCAAAATGCATGACTCCACACGTTGCTACACTATATTCCATCTGCCGCTTCTCTGCCCGCTCTCCCAACCTGTCTAAATCTTTCTGCAGAGTCCCTGCTTTCTCTGCACTACCTGCGTAGTGAACCTTCAATCCCCTTGTCCAAATCAACGTGATATACAACGTGAAGAGTAGCGGCCTCAGCACCGACCCTTGGTTCTGGACTCCCCCAACATCGGGAACATGTTTCCTGCCTCTAGCGTGTCCAAGCCCTTAACAATCTTCCATGTCTCAATGAGATCCACTCTCATCCTTCTAAACTCCAGACGCTCCATTCTCTCAGCATATGACAGTCCCACCATAGAAACATAGAAACATAGAAAATAGGGGCAGGAGTAGGCCATTCGGCCCTTCGAGCCTGCACCGCCATTCGATATGATCATGGCTGATCATCCAACTCAGTATCCCATCCCTGCCTTCTTTCCATACCCCCTGATCCCTTTAGCCACAAGGGCCACATCTAACTCCCTCTTAAATATAGCCAATGAACTGGCCTCAACTACCTTCTGTGGCAGAGAATTCCACAGATTCACCACTCTCCCATCCCGGGAATTAACCTTGCAAACCTACGCTGCGCTCCCTCAATAGCAAGAATGTCCTTCCTCAAATTAGGGGACCAAAACGGCACACAATACTCCAGGTGTGGTCTCACTAGGGCTCTGTACAACTGCAGAAGGACCTCTTTGCTCCTATATCCTCAGAGCTGTGGTGGCAGCAGCGGCCACCCGCGGAGTTTGAACCGGCCCGTTCGCGGAGCACAGTTGAGTCGCGGGACTTACCATCACCCGGTGGGGTCACAACATCTGGAGCCTGGATCGCCTCGGCGCAGAGGGAGAACATAGAGGGAAGAGACAGAGACTAAGATTTTGCCTTCCATCACAGTGAGGAGGTGGTGAATGTTAAATTTGTGTTGATTGTGTGTGTGTTTGTCATTTTTATTATATGTATGACTGCAGGGAAAACGAAATTTCGTTCAGACCGAAAGGTCTGAATGACAAATAAATTCAATTCAATTCTATTCGATTCAATTGTTGCATCCGATTCGATTGTTGAGTGCTTGTGGCTTGTTGCACTGTCGGGGAGCCTCACAGTGCAGGTGGTACTGGGGACGGGACAAGTTTCACCCTGGTTATCTCCTAATGAGGGAGACAGAGGGCTGCACCTATTTCAAAGCGGTCACCGTGACAGAGGCCCAGCACACAAAAGAGTTCGATGGTTCTGGCAGGGTGCACTGGAAATATGCGGCGTTCCCATCGACAGGGGTGGCGGGGAACGCCTGCTTGTGAGGCAAGGCCCACTTTGCAGACGTCACATTCTTTGTCTCCATCCAGCCGTGGTAAGGTCACAACATTCCAGGCATCTGCAGACCGTCCGTGTTGTCTGACTCACACCGCAGGTGAAGGCCCCTATCCCACCGTACGTGTTCATTCCAAGAGCTCTCCCGAGTTTAAAATAAAAATCAAACTCGTGGTAAGCACGGAGAATGTACGTACGTAGCGGGTACGTCGGAGCTCGGGGACGTCTCTTAGCGGCTCGTAACGTTAACGGCAGGTACTCGGGAAACGCGGTAAGCTCGTGAAGACTCGAGAAGATTTTTCAACATGTTGAAAAAAATGTCCACGAGAGCCCCGAGTACCGACAAGCGTCTATTACTGTAATTAGACAATAGACAAAAGACAATAGGTGCAGGAGTAGGCCATTCGGCCTTTTGAGCCAGCACCGCCATTCAATGTGATCATGGCTGATCATCCCCAATCAGTACCCCGTTCCTGCCTTCTCTCCATATCACCTGACTCCGCTATTTTTAAGAGCCCTATCTAGCTCTCTCTTGAAAGCATCCAGAGAACCGGCCTCCACCGCCCTCTGAGGCAGATAATTCCACAGACTCACCACTCTCTGTGAGAAAAAGTGTTCCCTCGTCTCCGTTCTAAATGGCCTACTCCTTATTCTTAAACTGTGGTTCCTGGTTCTGGACTCCCCCAACATCGGGAACATGTTTCCTGCCTCTAGCGTGTCCAAGCCCTTAACAATCTTATATGTTTCAATGAGTAATTCTCCGAGTTCGAATCAGGGGAAACTCGGGAGAATTGAATTACCTCGTACAGTGGGACAGGCCCTTAACTCACAGAGACATACAGCGTGGAAACGGGCCCTTCGGCCCAACTTGCCCACACCCACCAACATGTCCCATCTACCCTGGCCTGCGTTTGGTCCATAACCCTGTAAACCTGTCACAGAGTCGTAGAATAGAGTCATGCATCGTGGAAACAGGCCCTTCGGCCCAACTCTGGGCAACAGACTCGGTGCGCCAACCTGATCTATTCATCTCATAGTTTTTACTCACCTCTATTTTTTATATTTTAAATTGTGCAAAAATTGAGGGGACTGTGCACTGGTGGTTAGGCAAAAAGAATTTCACTCTGCTGTGCATGCATGACAATAAAGAACTATTGAAGCATGTTCTCCAGAGATGCTGCCTAACCTGCTAAGGTACTGTAGCTAGGGTTGCCAACTGTCTTAAAGAAACTTACAAAATTCTTAAGGTGTTGGACAGGCGAGATGCAGGAAGATTGTTCCCGATGTTGGGGAAGTCCAGAACAAGGGGTCACAGTTTAAGGATAAGGGGGAAATCTTTTAGGACCGAGATGAGAAAAACATTTTTCACGCAGAGAGTGGTGAATCTGTGGAATTCTCTGCCACAGAAGGTAGTTGAGGCCACAGTTCATTGGCTATATTTAAGAGGGAGTTAGATGTGGCCCTTGTGGCTAAAGGGATCAGGGGGTATGGAGAGAAGGCAGGTACAGGATACTGAGTTGGATGATCAGCCATGATCATATTGAATGGCGGTGCTGGCTTGAAGGGCCGAATGGCCTACTCCTGCACCTATTGTCTATGTTTCTATGTTTCTATGTCCCGTATTATTGGGCTAAAATTGGTTTGTCCCGTACGGGACCGCACTTGTCCCGTATTTGACAGCTACTACTCGGGTCGAGGGGACTGTCGGGTCGGAGCGCCGCGTCCGGCCCCGCCTCACCCGTCCCGACGTAGTGCAGCCCATGGAGTGCAGCAGCAGAGCCTTGCCCCTGGCCCCGTCGGTCGGCAGCCCGGCCAGCTGTCCGACCTTCGGACCTTCAAATCAATTGAATTCAATTCAGTTTTATTTGTCATATAGAAACATAGAAACATAGAAAATAGGTGCAGGAGGAGGCCATTCGGCCCTTCGAGCCAGCACCACCATTCATTGTGATCATGGCTGATCATCCTCTATCAATAACCCGTGCCTGCCTTCTCCCCATATCCCTTGACTCCACTAGCCCCTAGAGCTCTATCTAACTCTCTCTTAAATCCATCCAGTGACTTGGCCTCCACTGCCCTCTGTGGCAGAGAAATCCACAAATTCACAACTCTCTGGGTGAAAAAGTTTTTTCTCACCTCAGTCTTAACTGACCTCCCCTTTATTCTAAGACTGAATAAAGACTGTGGCCCCTGGTTCTGGACCCGCCCAACATTGGGAACATTTTTCCTGCATCTAGTTGGACCGGTCCTTTTATAATGTTATATGTTTCTATAAGATACCCCCCTCATCCTTCTAAACACCAGTGAAAACAAGCACATATGTAGGTTAACACAGGGTCAACGGTACAATGTAATGCGTTTGACAAGACAATGGGTCACCTCAGCAATGATATTACAAGGATAAAATTAAGATAAAAATGACATTACTAAGGCAAAAAAACAATAATAAAATAATCAACATACAGTGGCTTGCAAAAGTATTCATACCCCTTGAACTTTTCCACATTTTGTCACGTTACAACCACGAACGTAAATGTATTTTATTGGGATTTTATGTGATAGACCAACACAAAGTGGCGCATAATTGTGAAGTGGAAGGAAAATGATACATGGTTTTCAAATTTTTTTACAAATAAAAAACTGAAAAGTGTGGCGTGCAAAAGTATTCCGCCCCCTTTACTCTGATACCCCTAAATAAAATCCAGTGCAACCAATTGCCTTCAGAAGTCACCTAATTAGTAAATAGAGTCCACTTGTGTGTAATCTAATCTCAGTATAAATACAGCTGTTCTGTGAAGGCCTCAGAGGTTTGTTAGAGAACATTAGTGAACAAACAGCATCATGAAGCCCAAGGAACACACCAGACAGATCGGGGATAAAGTTGTGGAGAAGTTTAAAGCAGGGTTAGGTTATAAAAACATATCCCAAGCTTTGAACATCTCACGGAGCACTATTCAATCCATCATCCGAAAATGGAAAGAGTATGGCACAACTGCAAACCTACCAAGACATGGCCGTCCACCTAAACTGACAGGCCGGGCAAGGAGAGCATTGATCAGAGAAGCAGCCAAGAGGCCCATGGTAACTCTGGAGAAGCTGCAGAGATCCACAGCTCAGGTGGGAGAATCTGTCCACAGGACAACTATTAGTCGTGCACACACAAATCGGGCCTTTATGGAAGAGTGGCAAGAAGAAAGCCATTGTTGAAAAAAAGCCATAAGAAGTCCCGTTTGCAGTTTGCCACAAGCCATGTGGGGGACACAGCAAACATGTGGAGGAAGGTGCTCTGGCCAAATGAGACCAAAATTGAAGTTTTTGGCCTAAATGCAAAACGCTATGTGTGGCGGAAAACTAACACTGCACATCACCCTGAACACACCATCCCCACTGTGAAACATGGTGGTGGCAGCATCATGCTGTGGGGATGCTTTTCTTCAGCAGGGACAGGGAAGCTGGTCAGAGTTGATGGGAAGATGGATGGAGCCAAATACAGGGCAATCTTGGAAGAAAACCTGTTAGAGTCTGCAAAAGACTTGAGACTGGGGCGGAGGTTCACCTTCCAGCAGGACAACGACCCTAAACATACAGCCAGAGCTACAATGGAATGGTTTAGATCAAAGCATATTCATGTGTTAGAATGGCCCAGTCAAAGTCCAGAGCTAAATCCAATTGAGAATCTTTGGCAAGACTTGAAAATTGCTGTTCACAGACGCTCTCCATCCAATCTGACTGAGCTTGAGCTGTTTTGCAAAGAAGAATGGGCATAAATTTCAGTCTCTAGATGTGCAAAGCTGGTAGAGACATACCCCAAAAGACTTGCAGCTGTAATTGCAGCAAAAGGTGGTTCTATAAAGTATTGACTCAGGGGGGCTGAATACTTTTGCACGCCACACTTTTCAGTTTTTTATTTGTAAAAAAATTTGAAAACCATGTATCATTTTCCTTCCACTTCACAATTATGCGCCACTTTGTGTTGGTCTATCACATAAAATCCCAATAAAACACATTTACGTTCGTGGTTGTAACGTGACAAAATGTGGAAAGTTCAAGGGGTATGAATACTTTTGCAAGCCACTGTATATGATGTGAAATGTGTTTATCAGTTCAGAAGCCTGATGGCCTGATGGTAAAAACTGTTCTTAAGTCTGGTGGTACGTGCAGCCTATATCGTCTGCCTGACGGTAACAAGGAGAACAGTCTGTGTGCTGGGTGGCTGTGGTCCTTGATGATGCTGTGGTCCTTGATGATGCTGTGGTCCTTGATGATGCTGTGGTCCTTGATGATGCTGTGGTCCTTGATGATGCTGTGTGCCCTCCGCAGGCACCGCCGGTGACAAATGTCCTGAATGGCCAGGAGACAGTTGCCAGTGATGTGCTGTGTTGCCTTCACCACTCTCTGTAGTGGGCAGAACAGTTCCCGTACCAGACTGTTAGATTAGATTAGATTAGATTAGATTCGTTTATTGTCATCCAGACCTTTCGGTCTGAACGAAATTTCGTCTCCCTGCAGTCATACATATAATTTAAAAAATGACAAAAACACACAATCAACACAAATTTAACATCCACCACAGTGAGTTCACCAAACACCTCCTCACTGTGGTGGAAGGCAAAATCTTAAAGTCTCTGTCTCTTCCCTCTTTGTTCTCCCTCTGCGCCGAGGTGACGGTTCAAACTCCGCGGGTGGTCGCTGCCTCCGTCACAGCTCCGACGCCGAGTCGGGTCTCCGCTGCTGCTGCTGCTGCCGCCACCGCCACAGCTTCGGGGCCGAGTCGGGTCTCCGCTACCGCTGCTGCAGCCGCTGCCGCCACAGCTTCGGGGCCGAGTCGGGTCCCCACTGCCGCTGCCGCTGCCGTCGCTACAGCTTCGGGGCCGAGTCAGGTCTCCGCCGCCTCCGCCACAGCTTCGGGGCCGAGTCGGGTCTCCGCTACCGCTGCTGCAGCCGCTGCCGCCGCCACAGCTCCAGGGCCGAGTCGGGTCGCCGCTGCCGCTGCCGCCGCTACAGCTCCAGGGCCGAGTCGGGTCTCCGCTGCCGCTGCCGCTGCTACAGCTCCGATGCCGCCAGCTCCGCCATTAGGCCTCGGCGCAGACGGAGACGGGGACGGGGAATACGACCGAAGAAAAAGTCGCATCCCCCGAAGGAAGAGACCAAAGCATGTTTCTCCCACCCCACCCACACACATACACAACTTAATAAAACAAAATTAACTAAAACATGACAAGGAACAAAACGAAAGAAAAAAAAAACCAGACGGACTGCAGGTGGGCCGCAGCTGTTAAGCCAGCGCCGCCATCTTGCCCATCAGCAGACTTATCGATGGTGCATCTGTAGATGTTTGTGAGGATGCTGCCGTTCATCAAGTCAAGAGTCAAGAGAGTTTATTGTCATGTGTCCCAAATAGGACAATGAGATTCTTACTTGTTGCAGCACAACAGGATATTGTAGGCATGAATACAGATGTGTTCATATAGCATAGAGCATATACACACATAAATAAACAGATAGTGCCTATAGGCTGTTATAGTTCAGAGTTTGTTTGAAGTTGTGTTTAATAGTCTGATGGCTGTGGGGAAGCAGCTATTCCTGAACCTGGATGTTGCAGATTTCAGGCTCCTGTACCTTCTACCTGATGGCAGCAGAGAGATGAGTGTGTGGCCAGGATGGTGTGGGTCCTTGATGATGCTGGCAGCCTTTTTGAGGCAGCGACTGCGATAAATCCCTTCGATGGTGGGGAGGTCGGAGGCGATGATGGACTGGGCAGTGTTCACAACTTTCTGCATTATTTTCCGCTCCTGGACGTTCAAGTTGCCGAACCAAGCCACGATGCAACCGGTCAGCATGCTCTCTACTGTGCACCTGTAGAAGTTAGAGAGAGTCCTCCTTGACAAACCGACTCTCCGTAATCTTCTCAGGAAGTAGAGGCGCTGACGTGCTTTCTATATAATTGCACCAGTGAGCTCGGACCAGGAAAGATCTTCGGACATATGCACGCCCAGGAATTTGAAGTTCTTGACCCTTTCCACCATGTAAATGGAATTGTGGGTCCCTATCCTACCCCTTCCAAAGTGCACAATCAGTTCCTTGGTTTTACTGGTGTTGAGAGCCAGGTTATTGTGCTGGCACCATTTGGTCAGTAGGTCAATCTCACTACTATACTGACTCGTCACCATCAGTGATACGTCCCTCAACAGTGGTGTCGTCGGCTAACCTGATGATGGAGTTCACACTATGTCCGGCTACACAGTCATGAGTATAGAGTGAGTACAGCAGGGGGCTGAGCACGCATCCTTGAGGAGCTCCCATGCTGACTGTTATCGAGGATGACACATTTCCACCAATACGAACAGACTGTGGTCTGTGGACGAGGAAGTCGAGGATCCAATTGCAGAGGGATGCGCAGAGACCCAGTTCTGCGAGTTTGGTAACCAGCTTGGAGGGGATGATTGTGTTAAATGCCGAGCTGTAATCGATGAATAACAGCCTGACATATGAGTTTTTGTTGTCCAAGTGGTCCAGAGCGGAGTGGAGGGCCAGCGAGATTGCATCCACCGTTGATCTGTTGTGGCGGTAAGCGAACTGCAGTGGATCCAGGTTTTTGTCGAGGTAGGAGTTGATTTGCTCCATGATCAACCTCTCAAAGCACTTCATCACCACTGACGTTAGTTTCACTGGTCGATAGTCATTGAGGCACGTCACCTTACTCTTCTTGGGCACTAGTATAATTGATGCCCTTTTAAAGCAGGTGGGGACCTCAGACTTCAGAAGTGAGCAGTTGAAAATGTCCGTAAAAAGTCCAGCAAGTTGGTCCGCACAGGTTTTTAGAACACGGCCGGGTATACCATCAGGTCCAGCTGCTTTTCGAGGGTTCACCCCCCTGAAGGATTTCCTGACGTTGGCCTCCGTGACTGAGATTGAAATACCATCACAGCGAATGGGGGCTCGGGAAGGCACATCAGTATTCTCCCTATCAAAACGTGCATAAAACGCATTGAGCTCATCAGGGAGTGATGTTTCGCTGACATTCGAGCTGCCTCCTGGTTTCGCCTTGTAGGAGGTGATGTCATTCAGGCCCCGCCACAGCTGCCGAACATCTGTCTCATCCTCCAGCTTGGAGCAGAAGTCCCTTTTGGCCTTTTTGATTGCCTTACCAAGGTCCTATAAGGACTTCTTGTAGACCTCAATATCTCCAGACGTGAATGCCCGGGATCTGGTCTTCAGAAGAATGCGGATCTCGTGGTTCATCCAAGACTTCCGGTTAGGAAACATTTGGAAGGTTTTTGCTGGAACGCAGTCCTCCACACATTTCTTTATGAAGTGTGTAATGATTGTGGCGAATTAACCATATAACCATATATAACCATATAACAATTACAGCACGGAAACAGGCCATCTCGACCCTTCTAGTCCGTGCCGAACACGTATTCTCCCCTAGTCCCATCTACCTGCGCTCAGACCATAACCCTCCATTCCTTTCCCGTCCATATACCTATCCAATTTATTTTTAAATGATAAAAAACGAACCTGCCTCCACCACCTTCACTGGAAGCTCATTCCACACAGCTACCACTCTCTGAGTAAAGAAGTTCCCCCTCATGTTACCCCTAAACTTCTGTCCCTTAATTCTCAAGTCATGTCCCCTTGTTTGAAGCTTCCCTACTCTCTGTGGGAAAAGCTTATCCACGTCAACTCTGTCTATCAACACAGAGATATGGAACAGCAAGGCGTGAAAACGAGATATCAAAGGAATTGTGGATCATGGAAAATGTCATTGTTAGCTCGGGTAAGGTGACAACGAAGCAAACAGAGATAAAATTGAATCAGAAGGACTGTCAGACTGGTTTGAATCTTCCCTACTCTCAGTGGGAAAAGCTTATCCACGTCAAATTAATTCAGGTCCGTTGCCAAGTCCCTGAACATTGCCCAGTCTACAGACTCCAAACAGTTGCTCCTCTGACCACCCCCCCCAACCAGCTCTGTGCAGTCCTCATCTCTGGGGGTGCGCTCTTCAATTGCTGCCTGTAGGCAGGAAGAAGCAGCACCGCGGTATGGTTGCATATACCGAAGTGAGGGCGAGGGATAGGGTGATAGGCGTGTTTGATGGTGGTGTAGCAGTGGTCGAGGGGGGTTTGATCATCTGGTGCAGCAGGAGACATGTTGGTGGAAGTTAGGGAGTGATTTCTTCAGGTTCGTTTTGTTGAAGTCCCCGGCTACGGTGGTAAACTTCCTCAGTCTTCTCAGGAAAAAGAGCCGCTGGCGGGCTTACTTTGTTATTGTGCCCGTGTGCAGTGTCCAGGAGACCTTCGCATACCGCCGACACCACCACCTTGTCACGGCTGATCATCGGTTCACCAGTTGGATGGGGTGTCGCAATTTGCGCAAAGCCCAGCCGCCCGGGCCAAAACCCCACAGCTGGCCCGCCGGCTGGGCTTTGTGTGCAGTCCAGCACCCGGGCGAACTCATCATTCACCCAGCCACGGGCCGAGTCGGTTAATGAATTGCCGTCGGGAATTTGTCCCGTATTTTGACCTTTTGTCCCTTATTTGGGAGCGAGAAAGTTGGCAACCCTATACTGCAACGCTTTTGTGTAGGACCTAGTTTCTTAGTTGGCAACCCTATACTGCAACCCTAAACTCCCAACGCTGGCCTACTCCTTCCTGTACCTATTGTCTATTGTCTATTGTTTTTGTCGGTGAAACCTCTTCGTGGATATGTAAAATTGTTGGTATTTCACCAATCTAGTGAGAGGGTAGTTGATTTGTCTGCATGCCTGTCACAGTCACAAGAAAATAGACACAAAATGCTGGCCCAGGGCAGAAAGGTCAGTGTGGGAATGGGAGGGGGAGATCAGGTCTATGTGGACTGAATGGACGTGTTCAGCGGAGGTGCGCTTGGTCTCGCCGATCTATAGGACATTGCCGCTCTCAAGATGGGTTGTGTGAAAAAGTTACCCCTCTGGTTCCTATTTATACCCGTCACTTAAACCATTTGCCCTCTGGTTCTTTTTTCCCCTCTGACTCTGCGCATCTTCCCTTTCTATTTCTCTCGTGATCTTATCCACCTCCGTAAGGTCACCCCTCATCCTCCTGCGCTGCAAGTAATGAACTCCCAACCTGCCCAACCTCTCCCTATAGCTCAGACCATCGAGTCCTGGCAACATCCTCTTAATGGTATCTCTTTGCAGCTTAATGGGTCGATCTGAAGAAGGGCGTCACCTGTCCCTTTTCTCCAGAGATGCTGCCTGACCCGCTGAGTTACTCCAGCTTTCAGCATCCATCTTTGCAGTGAAACAACAGCTGCAGTTCCGACCTACACCATGGTCCAGTCTTTCTGCACACCAATATCTCATCTATTACATCACAATGTCTGAACTTTGGTGTTACATAGAAACATAGACAATAGGTGCAGGAGTAGAGGCCATCTAACTCCCTCTTAAATATAGCCAATGAACTGGCCTCAACTACCTTCTGTGGCAGAGAGTTCCACAGATTCACCACTCTCTGTGTGAATTTTTTTTTTCTCATCTTGTTCCTAAAATATTTCCCCCTTATCCTTAAACTGTGACCCCTTGTTCTGGACTTCCCCAACATCGGGAACAATCTTCCTGCATCTAGCCTGTCCAACCCCTTAAGAATTTTGTAAGTTTCTATAAGATCCTCCCTCAATCTTCTAAATTCTAGCGAGTACAAGCAGAGTCTATCCAGTCTTTCTTCATATGAAAGTCCTGACATCCCAGGAATCAGTCTGGTGAACCTTCTCTGTACTTCCTCTATGGCAAGAATGTCTTTCCTCAGATTAGGAGACCAAAACTGTACGCAATACTCCAGGTGTGGTCTCAATACTCCAGGTGTGTTATCACCAACTGAACCATCCTACCACCAACGAGAGAGCAGTCATGACCTCCCATCTACCTCATTGGAGACCCTCGGACTATCTTTAATTAAACTTCAATGGACTTTATTTTGCACTAAACGTTATTCCCTTTATCATGTAGCTGTATACTGTATTCATTATACATCCAGGTTCAGGAATAGCTACTTCCCCACAACCATCAGGTTATTAAACTTGGCTCGGACAAAACTTTAATAGCCCATTATCTGTTATTTGCACTTTATCAGTTTATTTATTCATGTGTATATGAATTCTACCCAAGATGGCGTATATGGGTATATATTTATATAATGGTATATGGACACACTGATCTGTTCTGTAGTCAATGCCTACTATGTTCTGTTGTGCTGAAGCAAAGCAAGAATTTCATTGTCCTATCAGGGACACATGACAATAAACTCTCTTGAATCTTGATGTATTGTCTTTCCGCTGACTGGTTAGCACGTAACAAAAGCTTTTCACTGTACCTCGGTACACATGACAGTAAGCTAAGCTAAACTAAACTAAATATCCACAGTAGATAAATGGGAGTGGCACAGAGTCTCAGCTGGTAGAGCCACTGCCTCACAGCAGCAGAGACCTTGGTTCCATCAGATGTTTTTTTGAACCTTGTTCCATACCCCCACCCAGGGCCGGCTTTAAGCCGATTTGACCGATTGCTCCCAATTGGGCTCCGCGCCTAAGGGGGCCCCGCGCTAGAGTAATCTACTCTCGGCTCGGGTGGATCTACCCCGGGTAGAGGGGGGGAGAGAGGGGCGGAGAGAGAGTAGAGGGGTGGAGGGGAAGAAAGGGGTAGACGTGGAGGGGGGTGTGAGGGGGAATGGAGAAGGGGGAGGTGGAGGTGGGTCGTTCACTCATGGCATTTCTCTCGTTCCCTCCCTTCTCTACTTCCCTCCCTCCCTTCTGTCCTTCCTCCCTTCTCTCCCTCCCTCCCTCCCCTCCCTCCCCTCTCTCCTTCCCTCCCCCCCACACACACGTAACACACACACAACTAACACACACACAACTAACACACACATACACTCACACACACAACTAAGTTAGGATGGGGTAGAAGCCCAAAGGGTAGGATGGGGCTGAAGCTCAATGTGTAATGCCTGGACTGGTTTTCCAACAATGGTTATTGGTTTACCAGGATTTATTTAATTAAATTACTTTTTTTTCATTTCACAGTCACTAAAACAAGTGGTATTGTAACTATGTACTTTTCAGAGGTGATCTACACATTTTGTTTGTTACTTGTCGGCTTACATGTATGCAATCTTATATTAAAATGTAGCTTAGATCTGTTTGGCCCAGATCTGAGTGGTGAATCTGTGGAATTCTCTGCCACAGAAGGTAGTCGAGGCCAGTTCATTGGCTATATTTAAGAGGGAGTTAGATGTGGCCCTTGTGGCTAAAGGGGTCAGGGGGTATGGAGAGAAAGCAGGTACAGGATACTGAGTTGGATGATCAGCCATGATCATATTGAACGGCGGTGCAGGCTCGAAGGGCCGTATGGCCTACTGCTGCACCTATTTTCTATGTTTCTATGTTTCTATGTCCATTTAAGCGCACATTTTGATTACTTTCCATTCTACCATCGAGATATAAAGTCTATAATAGACTTTATTTGTATTTCTATGAATCTACAGACCTTGGCTGGGAACCTGGGGCTCACCAAAATAGTTCCCAATTGGGCCCCGCACCTCCTAAGGCCGGCCCTGCCCCCACCACCCTTTATCTTTTCCCCTTCGCCTTGAACCTATGTCCTCTGGTCTTCGATTCTCCTACTCTGGGCAACAGACTCTGTGTGCCCAGCCGATCTATTTGAGGAAGGACATTCTTGCTATTGAGGGAGTGCAGCGTAGGTTTACAAGGTTAATTCCCGGGATGGCGGGACTGTCATATGCTGAGAGAATGGAGCGGCTGGGCTTGTACACTCTGGAGTTTAGAAGGATGAGAGGGGATCTCATTGAAAGATTGTTAAGGGTTTGGACACGCTAAAGGCAGGAAACATGTTCCCGATGTTGGGGGAGTCCAGAACCAGGGGCCACAGTTTAAGAATAAGGGGTAAGCCATTTAGAACGGAGACGAGGAAACACTTTTTCACACAGAGAGTGGTGAGTCTGTGGAATTCTCTGCCTCAGAGGGCGGTGGAGGCCGGTTCTCTGGATACTTTCAAGAGAGAGCTAGATAGGGCTCTTAAAAATAGCCGAGTCAGGGGATATGGGGAGAAGGCAGGAACGGGGTACTGATTGGGGATGATCAGCCATGATCACATTGAATGGCGGTGCTGGCTCGAGGGGCCGAATGGCCTACTCCTGCACCTATTGTCTGTTGTCTATTCCTCTCATGATTTTGTACATTAGTATTTTTGAATGAGTGTTTGAAATTACTGCAGGTACCTGGGCCCACCGAGTCCATGCTGACTAATGACCACCCCGTCACACTAGGTGTAATATCCCACTTTTATGTAGGATAATATAGTGTGTTTATCTTACATGGTGGCGCAGCGGTAGTGTTGCGAATGCAGCGCCGGAGACCCGGGTTCGATCCTGACGACGGGTGCTGTCTGTACGGAGTTTGTACGTTCTCCCCGCGACCTGCGTGGGTTTTCTCCGCGATCTTCAGTTTCCTCCCACACTCCAAAGACGTGCAGGTTTGTAGGTTAATTGGCTTGGTATAAATGTTAAAATGTAAAAATTGTCTCGAGTGGGTATAGGATAGTGTTAATGTGCGGGGATCGCTGGCCGGCGCGGACCTGGTACGTCGAAAGGGCCGGTTTCCGTGCTGTATCTCTAAACTAAACTAAACTAAACTAAATTACAAACTAGGGGCAAGTTACTGATTTACATGCACTAAACAGTATTCCCTTGATCATGTATCTATACACTGTGGATGGCTTGATTGTAATCATGTATTGTCTTTCGGTAGACAAAATTGCTGGAGAAACTCATCGGGAGCGGCAGCACCTATGGAGCGAAGGAAATGGGCAACGTTTCGGGACGGAACCCTTCTTCAAACGGGTTTCGGCCCGAAACGTTGCCTATTTCCTTCGCTCCATAGATGCTGCTGCACCCGCTGAGTTTCTCCAGCACTTTTGTCCACCTTCGATTTTCCAGCATCTGCAGTTTCTTCTTGAACATGTATTGCCTTTCCGCTGACTGGATGGTGAGCAACAAAAGCTTTTCTCTGTACATGTGCAAATAAACTAAACTAAACAGTCTTTGGGATGTGTGGGAGGTAATCAGAGCACCCGGAGAAAGCCCACACAGGTCCTGGGGAGAAGGTACAAACTCCATATAGACAACACCAGTAATAGACAATAGACCATAGACAATAGACAATAGACAATAGGTGCAGGAGTAGGCCATTTGGCCCTTCGAGCCAGCACCGCCATTCAATGTGATCATGGCTGATCATCCCCAATCAGTACCCCGTTCCTGCCTTCTCCCCATATCCCCTGACTCCGCTATTTTTAAGAGCCCTATCTAGCTCTCTCTTGAAAGCATCCAGAGAACCTGCCTCCATCTGAGGCAGAGAATTCCACAGACTCACCACTCTCTGTGTGAAAAAATGTTCCTCGTCTCCGTTCTAAATGGCTTACTCCTTATTCTTAAACTGTGGCCCCTGGTTCTGGACTCCCCCAACATCGGGAACATGTTTCCTGCCTCTAGCGTGTCTAAGCCCTTAACAATCTTATATGTTTCAAAGAGATGCCCTCTCATCCTTCTAAACTCCAGAGTGTACAAGCCCAGCTGCTCCATTCTCTCAGCATATGACAGTCCCGCCATCCCGGGAATTAACCTTGTCAGGATCGAACCCGGGTCTCTGGCGCTGTGCCGCCAATGTGTTATAGCCTGAGTGTTAATGGAGTTATGCAGTGTGGAAACAAGCCCTTTGGCCTAACTTACCCACACCAAACAGGGTGGTACAGTGGTGCAGCGGTAGAGTTGCTGCCTCACAGCACCAGAGACCCGGGTTCAATCCCGACTACGGGTGATGTCTGTACTGAGTTTGTACGTTCTCCCTGTGACCACGTGGGTTTTCTCTGGGTGTTCCGGGTTTCCGCCCACATCCCAAAGGCGTGCAGGTTTGTAGGTTAATTGCCTTCTGTAAATAGTCCCTTGTGTGTTGGATAGAACTAGTACATGGGGGATCGCTGGTCGGCACGGACTTGGTGGGCCGAAGGGCCTGATTCCGTGCTCTATCTCTAAACTAAACTGAACATGCCCCATCTACACTAAAGGTAGTCCCACCTGCCCATGTTTGGCCCATACCCCTCTAAACCTGTCTGATCTATGTACCTGTCTAAATGTCTCTTAAATGTTCCCTAATGAAAGATAAACAACAAATCCCCCTTTTCTGTATAATCCTCATCCTTTAATCATGAGGGCACACACTCATCTCCACATTGTATTTTACATACAGATGCAATAAATAGCGATCTTTATAATAGTCCTAAAAAATTATTTTCATACACTTTACACTGTATATAAAACGAATCAAGCTGTTGCTGGAAACCATTTTCCGAGTCCAGGTTGAAGAGTGATGAACGAGGAGAGAGAGGCGAAACATTACGTCAATCTCGGCCTTCGATGCCGGCAAGCTGCCAGACAAGTCCAGTTCCAAACCAACTGTTCAAACCCCTTCCATCTCCGCTATAGTCGCCTTCAACTCAGTCGCTTACCACAGAACCGACTCCCAAACAGAAATGGTTTTAGTTTAGTTTAGTTTCGAGACACAGCGCGGAAACAGGCTCCTCCGGCCCACCAAGTCCGCGCCGACCAGTCCCCGCACACGAACCCTATCCCACACACACATTCCTCCTCATCTCTTTCTTAAAAGAACGTCCTTTAATTCTGAGGCTGTGACCTCAGGTCCTAGACTCTCCAACTAGTGGAAACATCCTCTCCGCATCCACACTATCCGAGCCTTTCACTACTCGGTAAGTTTCGATGAGATCCCCCTTCATTTTTCTAAACTCCAGCGAGTACAGGCCCAGTGCCGTCAAAGATAACCCATTCATTCCTGGGATCATTCTTGTAAAACTCCAGAGCCAGCACATCCTTCCCCAGAAATGGTGCCCAAAACTGCTCACAAAGTACAGGTAGTTCTTCAAGCAACGCCCTTGGAGAGGAAACCCGGTGATCCAGGCCCCTGCTCACACCCGTGGCCCTGAGAGGAAGCAGTCGGAGCCGGGGTGGGGGGGCCGACGGTGAGCAGATGGGCTGCAGGAGGGAGAGGACAGCCTCGACGGGGGAGTGGGCCGCTGGCAGCCTGGGCCTCGCCTGGACCGGGGGCCCCTCCCAAGAGGCCGAGCATGTGGACCGCACGCGGCCTACAGCGGCGGAGGGCACCATGGCTACGCTTGGCCAGGCCCAACCTGCAATGTCGCCATGACAACGGGCCTACATGGTCAGGTCAAGATCCCTGCACTTACAACAACTGGGACTTGAAAGTGGCTGCCAAACTGGCGACTCTGTATACTGTCTCAGTGTACTACTGCTGTACACTGCTATTCACTCCCTCTTCCATCAGGCAAAAGGTAAAGTGTGAAAACGCACACCTCCAGAATCAGAGAGTTTCGTCCCAGGTGTTATCAGGCAACTGAACCATCCTACCACAACCAGAGAGCGGTGCTGAACTACTATCTACCTCATTGGTGACCATCGGACTATCCTTGATCGGACTTTGCTTGCTTTATCTTGCACTGAACGTTACTCCCTTATCGTGTATCTCTACACTGTAAACGGCTCGATTGTAATCATGTATTGTCTTTCCGCTGACTGGTTAGCACGCAACAAAAAGCTTTTCACTGTACCTCGGCACACGTGACAATAAACTAAACTGAACTGAACTGCGCGTGTACTGTATCTAAGATGTGCTTAGGTGCAGTAATACTTGTACTGAGCTGTACGCAAAAGTGAACTTCACTGTACACGTGACAATAAAATATCAGTGAACCAACTTCTCAGCTGTCTATGGTGGAACCTGCCCTCACAGCGGCTCATCAATGCCTTTCATGTTTGGGTAATCTTGGCCACATCTTTCCCCAATGGAAATCCGTTCCCAGCCTTGTGTGATAAGAGCAGAATTAGGCCATTCGGCCCATCAAGTCTACTCCTCCATTCAATCATGGCTGATCTATCTCTCCCTCCTAACCCCATTCTCCTGCCTTCTCCCCATAACCCCTGACACCCGTACTAATCAAGAATCTGTCCATCTCTGCCTTAAAAATATCCACTGACTTGGTCTCCACAGCCTTCTGTGGCAAAGAATTCCACAGATTCACCACCCTCTGGCTATAGAAATTCCTCCTTGCAGAGATTTAGTTTTTGTTTGTCAGTTTTAGACGTACAGTGTTTAAACAGGCCCTTCGGCCCACCAAGTCTATGCAGACCAGGTCCCGGGTCTCTGGCGCTGTAAGGCAGCAACTGTGGCAAATAATTCCACAGATTCACCACCCTCTGGCTAAAGAAATTCCTCCTTATCTTCCTAAAGGAGCGTCCTTTAATTCTGAAGCTATGTGCTCTAGTCCTAGACTCTCCCACTAGTGGAAACATCCTCTCCACATCCACTCTTTCCAAGCCTTCACTATTCTGTATGTTTCAATGAGGTTCCCCCTCTTATTCTTCTAAACCCCAGCGAGTACAGGCCCAATGCCGTCAAACACTCATCATATGCTAACCTACTCATTCCTGGGATCATTTTTGGAAACCTCTTCTGGACCCTCTCCAGGGCCAGCACATCCTTCCTCAGATACGGGGTCCAAAATTGTCCACAATGATCCAAATGCGGCCTAGAGCCTCAGCATCCCTGTTTTTTGTATTCTAGCCCTCTTGAAATAAATGCTAGCATTGCGTTTGTCTTCTTTAACACCGATCACAGGCGGCGATTCTATCGAGCCATTGCCAACACATCCAGGACAAGTAGGTCAGAAGCATCTGAATTTGTAGGGAAGCCCTTGTCCATTGCCCGAACTGTCCTCCCAAATTCCTCTCAAACTCCACAGTTCTTCCATAAGCAGGAAAGCTTGAAAGTCGCGAACGCAATGAGAAATCTCTGAGGTAAATAAAGGCTTTTCAAGGAAATTGGGAAGGCACGCAGGCATCTCTTTACTCTAGACCTTAGAGATACTGTGAGGAAACAGGCCTTTCGGCCCACCGAGTCCGCGCCGGCCAGCGATCGCCCCGTACTTTAACGCTATCCCACACACACTAGGGACAATTTGCAATTTCGTCGAAGCCAATGAACCGACAAACCTGCACGTCTTTGGAGTGTGGGAGGAAACCGGAGCACCCGGATAAAAACCCACGCAGTTCACGGGGAGAACGCGCAAACACCGTGCCCGTGGTCAGGATCGAACCTGGGTCCCTGGCGCTGTGAGGCAGCGACTCTACCACTGCACCACCGTGCCTCCCCAATGCTCCTGGTCGGTGTCCTAGTCCAGCCTTAACTCGTCGTTCATAATAAAGAAGGTAAATAAAAATAATCCAAACGAGATAATAGCTACAATAATAATTATACACATTTTTTTTTACAGATTCTGTACAATGGGTTTTCCTGAATTAAGTGCACACATTATCAAGCAGAACAAAGTCGCAGAAGATGCCAGAACATTTCAACAATTGGCAAACGCCAGTGTCATTATTTGCCATTGGCAAAACCCAGGGTGAAGGTTCAAAGGTCAGAGAGCAGGACACCATCTTTTCGGGTCAATTCTGGATGTCAAATCTAGAATTCTATCCTTGCCACATCCCGTAAATCAAGGGTTCCCAACCTGGGGTGAATTTACCCCTAGGGTAGATTTGTAGATTCTAGGGGGTACATTTGTTGATTCTGGATTTGTACATTTTTTTTCTCATTGACTGACTGTGTTTGGTTCTGGTATACCGGTATCTGTTCATCGTTAGTTGTTCATAAATAAGTGAAGTAACATTGTTATGCGCTCTTAAAGTTGCCCGGAGTAAACGGGATGAAAAAGGTTGGGAACCCCTGCCGTAAAACGAAGTAAAAAGGAAAGACACAAAGGAATTCTAAGCGAGGGGGACAAGCCGGGAGAGGAAAGTTGAGGCCGCACTTGGGAGTATTGTGTTCCGTTTTGGGCGCCACGTTATCGGGAAGATGGTGTCAGGCTGGAAAGGGTGCAGATAGGATTTACGAGGATGTTGCCAGGACTCGAAGGTCTGAGCTATAGGGAGAGGTTGGGCTAGGACCACAAAGATGAGCCATCTTGCAGAGATTTAGTTTTAGTTTTTTTTTTAGGTTTAGACTTAAGGCGTGGAAACAGGCCCTTCGGACCATCAAGTCCGTGCAGACCAGGTCCCGGGTCTCTGGCGCCGTACCACTGCGCCACCACCTAAAGGCTGTTATCCTGCACTAACCATTCTACACGCTATTCCCTTCATTGTTTATCTGTACACTGTGGACGGCTCGATTGTAATAAGGTATTTTCTTTCCGATGACTGGATAGCCCGCAACATAAGCTGAAGAAGGGTTTCGGCCCGAAATGTTGCCTATTTCCTTCGCTCCATAGATGCTGCCGCACCCGCTGAGTTTCTCCAGCATTTTTGTCTACCTTCGATTTTCCAGCATCTGCAGTTCCTTCTTAAACCCATAAGCTTTTCACTGTATCACGGTACACGTGACATTAAACTAAACTAAAACTCAAGAAAGCTTAGTATCCTCTCTAGCCCCAAGTTATGTCCGAGAGAATTGGGCAGAAGCCTGATGTCACTTCTTCCGTGGAACCCATATTCCACTTGGGTAGCTGACAACCCAATGGTATGAACCTTGAATTCTACATTTTGAGGTAACCTCTAACTAACTCCGCCAACCCATGTCTCCTATCCCCCCTCCCCCCAATGTATCCTTGTCATCCCCCCCCCCCCCCCCCCCCCACCTCCTCCTGCTATTGTCCTCCATCTGGCTTCACAATCCACAACTCCTCAAACCTGTCTCACAGCTCCTGTTCTTATCTCTGGGCTTTGTTCCATCATCTGCCTGTCGAAACAAAAACCTACACCTATGCCGACTTATAACCTAGCCACGCTTTCTCCTGCATCTCTCCTTTTCCAGCTTTCTCCTCCCCCCACCCTTACAATCAGTCTGAAGAAGGGTCCCGACCCGAAACGTCACCGTTAGCCAGAGGGTGGTGAATCTGTGGAATTCATTGACACAGAAGGCTGTGGAGACCAAGACGGTGTGCTTTTTTTAATGGTGGAGATTAATAGCCTCTTGATTAGTACGGGTGTCAAAGGTTATGGGGAGAAGGCAGGAGAATGGGGCTGAGAGGGAAAGATAGATCAGCCATGATTGAATGGCAGAGTAGACTTGAGGGGCCGACTGGCCTAATTCCACTCCCAGAACTTACGAATTCTCTCAGGGTGTTTCATCGAATGAAGCCTTTAAACTGTAGCCAGAGGGACAGGCAAACAACAAGAGGCCTCGATCCTAACCCGGGAAATCTCTTAAAGACCTCTTGAAGATAGCAGAATCAGGGGATATGGGGAGAAGGCAGGAACGGGGTACTGATTGGGGATGATCAGCCATGATCACATAGATACATAGAAAATAGGTGCAGGAGTAGGTCATTCGGCCCTTCGAGCCTGCACCGCAAGTCAATCTTATCATGGCTGATCATCCAACTCAGTATCCTGTACCTGCCTTCTCTCCATACCCCCTGATCCCTTTAGCCACAAGGACCACATCTAACTCCCTCTTAAATATAGCCAATGAACTAGCCTCAACTACCCTCTGTGGCAGAGAATTCCAGAGATTCACCACTCTCTGTGTGAAAAATGTTTTTCTCATCTCGGTCTTAAAGGATTTCCCCCTTATCCTTAAACTGTGACCCCTTGTCCTGGACTTCCCCAACATCGGGAACAATCTTCCTGCATCTAGCCTGTCCAACCCCTTAAGAATTTTATAAGTTTCTATAAGATCCCCCTCAATCTCCTAAATTCTAGCGAGTATAAGCCGAGTCTATCCAGTCTTTCTTCATATGAAAGTCCTGACATCCCAGGAATCAGTCTGGTGAACCTTCTCTGCACTCCCTCTATGGCAATAATGTCCTTCCTCAGATTTGGAGACCAAAACTACGCAATACTCCAGGTGTGGTCTCACCAAGATCCTGTACAACTGCAGTAGAACCTCCCTGCTCCTATACTCAAATCCTTTTGCTATGAAAGCTAACATACCATTCACTTTCTTCACTGCCTGCTGCACCTGCATGCCTACTTTCAATGACTGGTGTACCATGACACCCAGGTCTCGTTGCATCTCCCCTTTTCCTAATCGGCCACCATTTAGATAATAGTCTGCTTTCCTGTTTTTGCCACCAAAGTGGATAACCTCACATTTATCCACATTATACTGCATCTGCCAAACATTTGCCCACTCACCCAGCCTATCCAAGTCACCTTGCAGTCTCCTAGCATCCTCCTCACAGCTAACACTCCCCCCCAACTTTGTGTCATCTGCAAACTTGGAGATGTTGCATTCAATTCCCTCATCCAGATCATTAATATATATTGTAAATAGCTGGGGTCCCAGCACTGAGCCTTGCGGTACCCCACTAGTCACTGCCTGCCATTGTGAAAAGGACCCGTTTAATCACATTGAATGGCGGTGCTAGCTCGAAGGGCTGAATGGCCTACTCCTGCACCTATTGTTTATTGTCTAAATTGGTGTTGATGTGTAGGGAGTGAATGCGAAATTGGGGACGATCGGCCATGATCACATTGAAAGGCGGTGCTGGCTTGAAGGGCCGAATGGCCTCCTCCTACACCCATTGTCTATTGACCCTGTGGCAAAATAGTCCATCTTATAAATAACCTGGACGCAGACTGAAACACACACGCACGCTCACGCACCCACACACGCACACACAAACACGCCCAGTTTCCCTTTAAATAGAGGTCAGCTGAGAACAGTCCCTTCCACGAGTATAAAAATAAAGCATCTTTAGGTTTTGATTTAAAAAAAAAAACAAACGCAAATATTTATCCCAAGACAGTCAGTGGTGGTTGGTCGGCAGAGGTTCCCTCAGCCTCTGCCTCGCCTCTGGTGACGGGTCCTGCGAGTTCTTTTCGTCACCGTGGTGAACTTGAAAGGCTTGTGGTGGCCTTCCTTGTCCTTGGGCAGCCTCTTCATGAAGTGCACCTCCCTCTGGTTCTGCTCCGTCTTGGAGCCCTTCCTGGGGCGCCCCTTCCTGGTGAAGCCCAGGTACCAGCCCTTGTACTTGGCCGACATCAGGGCGGTGTAGTTGTTCTCCAGCACCTCTTCCACGAACACGCACTCGCGGTTCTTCCCGTTCAGCTGCGTGAAGAGAGACGAGGCGGTCAGCAGGGCCCACACACACAGAGAGACAACACACAATAGGTGCAGGAGTAGGCCATACGGCCCTTCGAGCCAGCACCGCCATTCAATGTGATCATGGCTGATCATCCACATTCAGTACCCCGTTCATGCCTTCACCTCATTCAGCTCTGGATGCTTTCAAGAGAGAGCTAGATAGGGACTCCTAAAGATAGCGGAGTCAGGGGATATGGGGAGAAGGCAAGAACGGGGTACTGATTGGGGATGACCAGCCATGATCACATTGAATGGCGGAGGGCCGAATGGCCGAATGGCCTACTCCTGCACCTATTGTCTATTGTCTATTGTCAATGTGATCAGGGCTGATCATCCACTTCACTGTACCTCGACTTTTTCTCACAGAGAGTTGTGAGTCTGTGGAATTCTCTGCCTCAGAGGGCGGTGGAGGCCGGTTCTCTGGATGCTTTCAAGAGAAAGTTAAATAGAGCTCTTAAAGATAGCGGAGTCAGGGGATATGGGGAGAAGGCAGGAACGGGGTACTGATTGGGGATGATCAGCCATGATCACAGTGAGTGGTGGTGCTGGCTCGAAGGGCCGAATGGCCTACTCCTGCACCCATTGTCTATTGATGAAGGTAAATGTGCTGAAAGCTTTTAAATTTGGGACTCTTTTATACTTTCCACCCTCTGACCTCAAAGTTTTACCTTCTAGTCCTTGACATTTGCAAGCTTCATAAATAGCTCGCATATTGGGCATGACATTACTGAGGTTTGGCACTCAGTGCATTGCCTCTCTGTCAGCTTCTTAGCTAGCAACTTTTGAGTTCTATACTCCCCCATTATTACAGTCACCACACTTCAGACGCCGTAAGCTAGGGCACTGTCCGATTCACCTCTACCCCATTGCGGACATTGGACATTGTCTCTGGACCTGGTGCGCTACAATGCTGAGAACTATATTCTGCACTCTGTATGATCTCCACCCCGATCCTGGCCTCTCTCCACTGGCTCCCAGTACGGTACAGAATCAATTTCAAGCTTGTCCTATACATATACAAAGCCCTTAACGGGCTTACCCCCCCCCTCCCCACATACATCAAAAATCTTCTAACCCACCATTCTACCTCCAGGTCCCTCAGATCAGCCGACTTGTGGTTAGTGACCATCCCGCGGTCCAGGTTTAAGCTCAGGGGCGACCGTGCCTTTGCGGTTGCAGCTCCTAGACTGTGGAACAGCATCCCTCTTCCCATCAGAACTGCCCCCTCCATCGACTCAACTTTAGGTCAAGACTTAAAACCTACTTCTACTCACAAGCGTTTCTTGAGGTCCTCTGAGGGACCGCTGTATGTATGTATGTATTTATGTATGTAGTGTTAGGTCTATGTACCACTGTATGGAGCATGCTAGTACCTGCACCAATGTGAAGCACTTTGGTCAACGAGAGTTGGTTTTAAATGTGCTATAGAAATAAAATTGACTTGACTTGACTTGGCTCTGTATATTGTAGTTAAGTATAGTTTTAGTTTAGAGATACAGTGTGGAATCAGGCCCTTCGGCCCACCGAGTCCACGCCGGCCAGCGATCCCCGCACACTAACACTAATCATATTATCCGATCCTTATCATTCAGTCTGATCGTTATCCGTTTGTGAGAGTTTGTTCACTGCTCCGTTACCATGTTTTAACGCTGGAACAACCTTCAACTGCTCACTGGAACATTCTCAATGGAAGGTGCTAAAGAAAGTCTCTTTTAAGGCTGTTCCTGGCCATTTTTAGTTTAGTTTAGAGGTACAGCGTGGAAACAGGCCCCTTGGCCAACCAAGTCTGCACCGACCGGTGATCCCCGCACACTTACACTATCTGTGCTCTGTAGACCACTCTCTGTGGACTAGTCTGTGGAATTCTTTGCCTCAGAGGGCGGTGGAGGCCGGTTCTCTGGATACTTGCAAGAGAGAGCTAGATAGGGCTCTTAAAGATAGGGGATATGGGGAGAAGGCAGGAACGGGGTACTGATTGTGGATGATCAGCCATGATCACATTGAATGGGGGTGCTGGCTCGAAGGGCCGAATGGCCTACTCATGCACCTGTTGCCTATTGTCTATTGTCCTACACACACTGGGGACAATTTACATTTATACCAAGACAATTAACCTACAAACCTGTACGTCGTTGGAGTGTGGGAGGAAACCGGAGATCTCAGGGAAAACCCACGCAGGTCACGGGGAGAACGCACAAACTCTGTACAGACAGCGCCCGTAGTCGGGATGGAACCCGGGTCACTGGCGCTGTGAGGCTGCAACTCTACCGCTGCGCCTGTCAGTTGGAACTTGATTGTGTTTGTATACGTTGTTAACTGATCCGAGATGGACAGCATGCAAAACAAAGCTTTTCGCTGTACCTCGGTACATGTGACAATAATAAACTTAATGCCAAACCTTTTTACACCTCTGGAAGATCACCCCTCAGCCTCCTGCGCTCCGAATCCTAGCCTGCCCAACCTCTCCCTGTAGCTCAGGTCCTCGAGTCCTGCCAACATCCCCGTAAATCTGAACCCTTTCCAGCTTAGTTTAGTTTAGTTTAGAGATAGACAATAGACAATAGACAATAGGTGCAGGAGCAGGCCATTCGGCCCTTCAAGCCAGCACCGCCATTCAATGTGATCATGGCCGATCATCCCCAATCAGTACCCCGTTCCTGCCTTCTCCCCATATCCCCTGACTCCGCTATCTTTAAGAGCCCTACCTAGCTCTCTTTTGAAAGCATCCAGAGAACCTGCCCCCACCGCCCTCTGAGGCAGAGAATTCCACAGACTCACCACTCTCTGTGAGAAAAGGTGTTTCCTCGTCTCCGTTCTAAATGGCCTACCCCTTATTCTTAAACTGTGGCCCCTGGTTCTGGACTCCCCCAACATCGGGAACATGTTTCCTGCCTCTAGCGAGTCCAAGCCCTTAACAATCTTATATGTTTCAGTGAGATATCCTCTCATCCTTCTAAACTCCAGAGTGTACAAGCCCAGCTTCTCCATTCTCTCAGCATATGACAGTCTCGCAGGCTCTTAAAGATAGCAGAGTCAGGGGATATGGGGAGAAGGCAGGAACGGGGTACTGATTGGGGATGATCAGCCATGACCACATTGAATGGCGGTGCTGGCTCGAAGGGCCAAATGGCCTCCTCCTGCACCTATTGTCTATTGTCTTTAGTTACTCCAGCACTTTGTGACGTCCCTTGATAAACCAGCATCTGCAATTCCTTGTTTCCACTGTAGATTCTAACCTGGTCCATGGCGCACTAAACATTATTCCCTTTATCCTGTATCTGAACACTGTGGGTGGCTCGATTGTAATCATGTATTGTCTTTCTGCTGAATGGTTAGCAAGCAACAAAAGCTTTTCACTGTACCTCGGCGCGCGTGACAACAAGCTAAATTATACACTAAATCCAAACACAAACCAATCTCCCTTCCATTGACTCCATCTACACCTCCCGCTGCCTTGGCAAGGCCAGCAGCATCATCAAGGACCAGTCTCACCCCGGCCACTCCCTCTTCTCCCCTCTTCCATCGGGCAAGAGGTGCAGAAGTGTAAAAACACACACCTCCAGATTCAGGGACAGTTTCTTCCCAGCTGTTATCAGGCAACTGAACCATCCTACCAACAACTAGAGAGCGGTGCTGAACTACTATTGAACTATCTTAGATCAGACGTTACCTTGTACGAAACATTATTCCCTTATCATGTATCTGTACACTGTAAACGGATCGATTGTAATCATGTATTGTCTTTCTGCTGACTGGATAGAACGCAACAAAAGCTTTTAATTGTACCTAGATACACGTGACAATAAACTAAACTGAACTGATGTAAACTAAACTAAACTAAACTGCCTAAACTATTTATACACCGGGCTTTATTTTTATTTTTGCTTTCTTTATTTTTCCTATGCTGTGCCAAGTGGCACCACACCCTCAGGCTCGTGCCAACACCGTGTGCCTTGGTCACTCGAACCTCCCTCATCATTAACTACGAATCTGTCACGGTGACACAGCGCCAGAGACCCGGGTTCGATCCCGACTATGGGTGCTGTCTGTACGGAGTTTGCACGTTCTCCCCCGTGACCTGCGTGGGTTTTCTCCCAGATCTCCGGTTTCCTCCCACACTCCAAAGACGTGCAGGTTTGTAGGCTAATTGGCTTGGTGTGAGTATAAAATTGTCCCGTGTAAGAAAGAACTGCAGATGCTGGTTTAAATTGAAGGTAGACACAAAATGCTTGGAGTAACTCAGCGGGTGAGGCAGCATCTCAGGAGAGAAGGAATGGGCGACGTTTTGAGTCCAGATAAAATTGTCCGGGCGTGTGTGTCGGATAATATTAATGTGCGGGGATCGATGGTCGGCACATACTCAGTGGGCCGAATGGCCTGTTTCCTCGCTGTATATCTAAACTAAATTAAACATGCAAAATGCTGGAGTTACTCAGCGGGACGTACAGCATCTCTGGAGGTGACGTTTCGGTTCAAGGCCTTTCTTCAGACTTCTTCAGTCTTCAGTTCGAAGAAGGGTCTCGATCCTAAACGTCACCCATTCCTTCTCTCTAAAGATGCTGCCTGTCTTGCTGATTTACTCCAGCTGATTTACTCCGATCTAACCATAGAACATAGAAACATAGAAAAATAGGTGCAGGAGTAGGCCATTCGGCCTATTGAGCCAGCTGATCTGAGGAAAGACATTCTTGCCATAGAGGGAGTACAGAGAAGGTTCACCAGACTGATTCCTGGGATGTCAGAACTTTCATATGAAGAAAGACTGGATAGACTCGGCTTGTACTCGCTAGAATTTTTGAGGGGGGATCTTATAGAAACTTTCAAAATTCTTAAGGGGTTGGACAGGCTAGATGCAGGAAGATTGTTCCCGATGTTGGGGAAGTCCAGAACAAGGGGTCACAGTTTAAGGATAAGGGGGAAGTCTTTTAGGACCGAGATGAGAAAAACATTTTTCACACAGAGAGTGGTGAATCTGTGGAATTCTCTGACACAGAAGGTAGTTGAGGCCAGTTCATTGGCTATATTTAAGAGGGAGTTAGATGTGGCCCTTGTGGCTAAAGGGATCAGGGGGTATGGAGAGAAGGCAGGTACAGGATACTGAGTTGGATGATCAGCCATGATCATATTGAATGGCGGTGCAGGCTCGAAGGGCTGAATGGCCTACTCCTGCACCTATTTTCTATGTTTCTATGTTTCTTGGATCATGGCTGATCATCTAAAATCAGTACCCCGTTCCTGCTTTCTCCCTATATCCCTTGATTCCTTTAGCCCTAAGAGCTAAATCTAACTCTCTCTTGAAACCAGCATCTGAAGTTCTTTCCTAAACTAAACTAAACATACGACAGCAGTTTTCCCTGGATACTCCAGGTGAGTCAGGCTTGTGTAGGCCGTACTAATTATCAGTGGGGCAGTGGTGGAAAAGGCCTTTGTTGGTTCTGGGCTTGGTTTGATGCCAAGGTTTGTGTTGGTTGGCAGGCTGGGCGAACATCTCCACCTAGCATGACTGTACTGGGCCCCAGGGAAATGCCTGAGGCCATCCACAATTTCCAGCTCTGCCTGGCCACTGCATGCTCTCACGAAGAACAGCACTGATCTGAATGGGAGATAAATCAACCTTTCCATTGCCTTGTGTAGGGAGGAACTGCAGGTGCAGGTTTAAACAGAGTTGTCAGTTGTACAGGGCCCTAGTGAGACCACACCAGGAGTATTGTGTGCAGTTTTGGTCCCCTAATTTGAGGAAGGACATTCCTGCTATTGAGGGAGTGCAGCGTAGGTTTACAAGGTTAATTCCCGGGATGGCGGGACTGTCATATGCTGAGAGAATGGAGCGGCTGGGCTTGTACACTCTGGAGTTTAGAAGGATGAGAGGAGATCTCATTGAAACATATAAGATTGTTAAGGGCTTGGACACACTAGAGGCGGGAAACATGTTCCCGATGTTGGGGGAGTCCAGAACCAGGGGCCACAGTTTAAGAATAAGGAGTAAGCCATTTAGAACGGAGACGAGGAAACACTTTTTCTCACAGAGCCTGGTGAGTCTGTGAAATTCTCTGCCTCAGAGGGCGGTGGAGGCTGGTTCTCTGGATGCTTTCAAGAGAGAGCCAAATAGGGCTCTTAAAAATAGCAGAGTCAGGGGATATGGGGAGAAGGCAAGAATGGGGTACTGATTGTGGATGATCAGCCATGATCACATTGAATGGCGGAGCTGGTTCGAAGGGCCAAATGGCCTACTCCTGCACCTATTGTCTAAACCAAAGACAGGCACAAAATGCTGTAGTGACTCGGCGGGACAGGCAGCGTCTCTGGAGAGAAGGGATAGCCGGCGGAATTTCGAGTGGAGAAAAGTAGGGCCATTACTGGAGTATTGAGGTTGGGAGGTCATGTTGCAGTTGTATAGGATGTATTGTGTTCAGTTCTGGGCACCGTGTTCTGGGAAAGATGTCGTCAAGCTGGAAAAGGTACAGAGAAGTTTTACGAGGATGTTGCCAGGACTCGAGGGCCGGAGCTACAGGGAGAGGTTGAGCAGGCTGGGACTCCATGAGAGCAGGTGGATTGAGGGATGATCATATAATCGCTGGCTGGTGTGGAATTGGTGGGCCGAAGGGCCTGTTTCCATGCTGTATCTCTAAACCAAACTAATCGACACCAAAACTAATGCACGGGGGGGGTGTGATCGTTGGTCGGCGCGGACTGGATGGGCCGAAGGGCCTGTTTCCACGCTGTATCTCCAATCTATACTGGAGAAGGTAGGGCGAGACAGAGCTTGTGTGGGCCCAGTGCTCAGACTACAGCCGTTACCTTGCCGAGAATCTTCCCACGTTTGCTCATGCAGATATAATGGCCCGTCTCTTTCCCCTTGATCCTCACGTGACTACCGAAGGTGTCGGTCTCCACCACCAGAAGAGCTGTAACGTGAGCAGAAGAAGAAAATATGGAGTAAGTGCCTGTAACATGAGTACAGGCTCGGCCCACCGCGTCGACCAACCATCACCCATACACTCGTTTCAGTTTAGTTTAGCGATACAGCGCGGAAACAGGCCCTTCGGCCCACCGTGTCCGCACAAACCAGCAATCCCCCGCACACTGACCCTATCCTACACACACAGGGGACAATTTACACTGACACCAAGCCAATTAACCTACAAACCCGTGCGTCTTTGGAGCGTGGGAGGAAACGGAAGATCTTGGAGAAAACCCACGCGGTCACGGGGAGAACGTGCAAACCCCGTACAGTTTGGGATGGAATCCGGGTCTCTGGCGCTGCAAGTGCTGTAAGGCAGCAACTCTACCGCTGCACCACCCTGACAGCCCACTAGTTTTAGTTCAGTTTCATCTACTTTAGTGATACAGTGCAGAAACAGGCCTAGTAAACATCATAAGACCATAATCATAAGAACCAAATTATCTTTCCCTCTCAACCACATTCTGTTTCTATTTCTTCGGCCCAACTTTCCCAGCTACACTAGTCCCACCTGCGTGGAAACAGGCCCTTTGGCCCAACTTGCCCACACCGACCAACAGGTCCCATCTACACTAGTCCCACCTCCCTGCGCTTGGCCCATATCCCTCCAAACCTGTCCCATCCATGTACCTGTCTAACTGTTTCTTAATTGTTGCGATAGTCCCAGCCTCAACTACCTCCTCCAGCAGCTCGTTCCATACACCCACCACCCTTTGTGTGAAAAAGGTTACCGCTAAGGTTCCCATAAAATCATTCCCCCCTCTCACCTTGAAGCTATGCTGATTCTCGATTCCTCTCCTCTGGGGAAGAGACTCTGTGCGTCTAACCGATCTATTCCTCTCAGTTCTTCTGTCGCAATCTTTGTCTTTTCGTCTCTGGAACTTGTCCAAGCATCGACCCATCAAAAATCCCACCTCTCACCTGCATCCACCTATCACTCACTCCAGGCAGGAACGGAGAACTGATTGTGGATGATCAGCCATGATCACAGTGAATGGCGCTGCTGGCTCGAAGGGCCGAATGGCCTACTCCTTCCTGCACCAATGGTCTATTGTCAATTGTCCTTTCCCCACCTCTCTTCCAGCTCTCTCCCCTCCCCCTCCACCACAATCTAGACTCTATGATTCTATAACCCATTTCATCAACCAGCTCCAAGATCCTTCATGCTGTGACTCTGACCTCCCAAGCATGTGGGGTTGCGGAATTTCTCTCATTCCCAGCACCCGATGTTTAGTTTGGAAGGTAAGAGCAAAGTGTCTGGGGTAGCTCAGCGGGCCAGGCAGCATCTCTGGCGAACTTCTTCAAAGTAGGCATACCTTGAGGAGATTTGGCATGTGGAGCTGGGCAAAATGTGCAGGAAGGAACTGCAGGCGCTGGTTTACGCCGAAGGTGGACTCAAAGTGCCGGAGTAACCCTGTGGGTCAGGTAGCATCTCCAGATACACTCGAGTTTCCTGGGCGTGCTGAGGTTTCCTTCCACATCCCTAAAGACATGGTTAACATATGATGAGCGTTTGTCGGCGCTGGGCCTGTATTCGCTGGAGTTTAGAAGAATGAGGGGGGACCTCATTGAAACATACAGAATAGTGAAAGGTCTGGATAGAGTGGATGTGGAGAGGATGTTTAAGAGATGTTTAAGGGTTAACAGTTTAAGGATAAGGGGGAAATCTTTTAGGACCGAGATGAGGAAATCATTTTTCACACAGAGAGTGGTGAGTCTCTGGAATTCTCTGCCACAGAAGGTAGTTGAGGCCAGTTCATTGGCTATATTTAAGAGGGAGTTAGATGTGGCCCTTGTGGCTAAAGGGATCAGGGGGTATGGAGAGAAGGCAGGTACAGGATACTGAGTTGGGTGATCAGCCATAATCATATTGAATGGCGGTGCAGGCTCGAAGGGCCGAACGGCCTACTCCTGCACCTATTTTCTATGTTTCTATGTTTCCACTAGTGGGAGAGTCTAGGACCAAAGGTCATAGCTTCAGAATTAAAGTGCGTTCTTTTAGGAAGGAGATGAGGAGAACTTTATTTTGTCAGAGGGTGTTTTTGATTTTTGGTTTTTGGATTGAATTCTGTTTTTAATTTGTGTCTCTGTGATGTCTTTATTACTTGTTATATTCCGATTATATGTTATTCCGATTACTATGTAAGGTGTCCTTGAGATGTCTGAAAGGCGCCCATTAAATAAAATGTATTATTATTATTATTATTATTATTAATCTGGGAATTCTTTGGCACAGACGGCTGTGGAGGCCAAGTCAGTGGATATTTTTAAGGCAGAGATAGATAGATTCTGTATTAGTACGGGTGTCAGAGGTTATGGGGAGAAGGCAGGAGAATGGGGTTAGGAGGGAGAGATAGATCAGCCATGTTTGAATGGTGGAGTAGACTCGATGGGCCGAATGGGCTAGAAACATAGAAACATAGAAAAATAGGTGCACTCCCTCAATAGTACTCTTAAATCTTTATCTCTACAGCAACATTTATTCCCTTATCATGTATCTCTATACACTGTAAACGGCTCGATTGTGATCATGTATTGTCTTTCTGCTGACTGGTTAGCACGCAACAAAAACTTTTCACTGTACCTCAGTACTGAATTAAAGGATTTTTTTTGGGAAGGTGATGAGGAGACATTTTTCGGCAGAGGGTGGTGAATCTGTGGAATTCTTTGCCACAGAAGGTTGTGGAGGCCAAGTCAGTGGATATTTTTAAGGCAGAGATAGATAGATTCTGGATTATTATGGGTGTCAGAGGTTGTGTGGAGAAGGCAGGAGAATGGAGTTAGGAGGGAGAGATAGATCAGCCGTGATTGAATGGCAGAGTAGACCTGATTGGCCGAATGGCCTAATCCTACTATCACTTATGACCTTATGAGTTACATAGATACATAGAAAATAGGTGCAGGAGTAGGCCATTCGGCCCTTCGAGCCTGCATCGCCATTCAATATGATCATGGCTGATCATCCAACTCAGTATCCTGTACCTGCCTTCTCTCCATACCCCCTGATCCCTTTAGCCACAAGGGCCACATCTAACTCCCTCTTAAATATAGCCAATGAACTGGCCTCAACTACCCTCTGTGGCAGAGAGTTCCAGAGATTCACCACTCTCTGTGTGAAAAAGTTTCTTCTCATCTCGGTCCTAAAGGATTTCCCCCTTATCCTTAAGCTGTGACCCCTTGTCCTGGACTTCCCCAACATCGGAAACAATCTTCCTGCATCTAGCCTGTCCAACCCCTTAAGAATTTTGTACGTTTCTATAAGATCCCCTCTCAATCTCCTAAATTCTAGCGAGTATAAGCCAAGTCTATCCAGTCTTTCTTCATATGAAAGTCCTGACATCCCAGGAATCAGTCTGTTGAACCTTCTCTGCACTCCCTCTATGGCTATAATGTCCTTCCTCAGATTTGGAGACCAAAACTGTACGCAATACTCCAGGTGTGGTCTCACCAAGACCCTGTACAACTGCAGTAGAACCTCCCTGCTCCTATACTCAAATTACTCCAGCCTTCTGTGTCTATCTTCGAGTTACTCCAGCGTTTTGTGTCTGCCTTCAGCTTGGGAGATGCAAGCTCGATTCTGCCTCTGATGTGACCTCTCACCTGCCGTGTACAGATGAGAACATTGCAGGGCCTCCACTGCCAGTGCTTGTGGCTACCTTGGTCTGAGTTCTGTTTTCTGTACCGAAGCCTCACTAGATAAACAGCACGGCAACTGCTTCAGTGGTATGTTCCTCTTTCCCACTGTAAACAGCCAAAGGCTGCCTGACCTGCGATGTTATGGTCAGTGTTTAGCACTAGCCCTGCTGGTAACGCTGCTGCCTCACAGTGCCAGAGACCCTGGTTCAATCCTGACCTCGGCAGGTGTGTGGAGTTTTGCTTAGTTGAGTTTAGTTGACAAGTTTATGAGTTCATAAGTGATAGCAGCAGAATCTGACCATTTCGGCCCATCACGCACACTCCACCATTCAATCATGGCTGATCTATCTCTCCCTCCTAACCCCATTCTCCTGCCTTCTCCCCATAACCCCTGACACCCGTACTAATCAAGAATCTATCTATCTCTGCCTTAAAAATATCCATTGACTTGGCCTCCCCAGCTTTCTGTGGCAAAGAATTCCACAGATCCACCACCCTCACCTCCAGATTCAGTGACATGGAACGAGCTGCCAGAGGAGGTGGTTGAGCCTGGGACTATCCCAACATTTAAGAAACATTTAGACAGTTACATGGATAGGATAGGTTTGGAGGGATATGGACCAAACGCTGGCTGATGGGGCTAGTGTAGCTGGGACCAGTGTGGGCAAGTTGGGCCGAAGGGCCTGTATCCACATTGTATCACTCTCTGACTCTATGACCAGTCTGAGCATCTTGCATCTTGTGTCTATCTTCAATAAGGGTTGTAAGCTGCCTTTAAGTGCCACAGTACAAAGGGTCTCGACCCGAAACGTCACCTGTCCTTCTCTCCAAAGATGCCACCTGACCCGCTGAGTTACTCCAGCTTTTCCTGTCTATATTCGGCTTAAACCAACACCTGCAAGGTAACTTGGATAGGCTGGGGAGCAGTGGAGGCCAAATCACTGTTAGCTGCAGAGAGCACACAGTTAGCTGCAGACTCCGCCCAGGACAGGAAGGCTCTGCAGGAACGGAAGGGACGTCACGACCGCGGTGCCACAGGTGCTGTCGCCGAGGGAGGACGGACGGAGCCGCGGCTCGAGAGACTCGAGAGACTAACAGAGACTAACAGAGGCAAAGAGGTTTGCCACGCACTGCAAGGGAGCAGTGGACCAGACAGGAAGAGCGGACGGAATTACCACTAGACAGCCAAACCAGTAGGTAATTTACGGCTGGGGTGAGTACTTTCCCATTTATAGGAGGTAGGATTATATAAATAAGGGGTGTATCAATACAGTAGGGGATTCTTAAATAGGACCAGTTAATTACTTATATAAGATGGGCGGTCAGGAGATGTGCCAATACTGCGAGATGTGGGAATTTGTCGACACCATTGATGTAGAAGATCCCTACAGCTGCAGTAAGTGTTTGAGGCTAGAGGAACTCCAGCTCCGCATTGATGAGCTGGAGACCCAACTTCATACGCTGCGGTACATCAGGGAGGGGGAGTATTACCTGGATGTTTTGTGCCAGGGGATGGTCACACCGACCAGTTTAACTAATTCAGTAGGCAATGAGCAAGGAAAGGAAGGTGTGGCCATAAGCGAGGCAGGTAGGGGGAACCAGGAGGAGATGCGGCAGGAGCCACAGCCCTTGTCCCTGACGAGCATGACCGAGGCTCTTACTCAATGTAAGGACGGGATCAGGGGCTGTGGGAGGGATGAGCAACCTGGCTGCAGCACCGTGGATCAGGAGGCCATTCAAGAGGGGGGAGTTAGAAGAAATGCCGTAGTGATAGGGGATAGTATTATTCGGGGGGTAGATAAGGTTCTCTGCGGCCAGCAGAACATGTCCCGAAGGCTGTGTTGCCTACCCGGTGCTAGGGTTAAGGATATCTCTGCGATGCTGGAGAGAAATTTGCAGTGGGAGGGGGAGGATCCAGTGGTCGTGGTCCATGTGGGGACCAATGACATAGGAAGGACGAGGAAGGAGGATCTGCTGAAGGAGTTTGAGCAGTTAGGGAATAAATTAAAAAGCAGAACCTCGAGGGTACTGATCTCCAGATTGCTACCTGAGCCACGGGCCAAATCGGCGAGGGTACGTAAAATTAAAAAGCTAAATGCGTGGCTCAAAGACTGGTGTGGGAATAATGGGTTTGGTTTCTTGGGCCACTGGCACCAGTACTGGGACAGGGGGGATCTGTTCTGTAAGGACGGACTTCACCTGAACGGTGCTGGGACTGGGGTCCTGGCAAATCATATAACTAGGGCAGTAGAGAGGTCTTTAAACTAAGTAGCGGGGGGGAGGTATCAAGGGGGGTAATAACGGCAGGGGTAGAGGAAATAGAGCAGGGTATCAGTGGGGAAGCGGAAAGTCAAAATGTGACAGGAGACAGAATGTGTGAAGATAAAGCTCTAGATGTAAAAGGGGCAAAAACGGAAAGGAAGGGTAGTAAAAATCATCTGAAAGTGCTTTATCTAAATGCACGGAGTATTCGTAATAAGATAAATGAATTAACGGTGCAATTAAGTATATATAGTTATGATATCGTGGCCATTACGGAGACATGGCTGCAAGGGGATCAGGACTGGGAGTTAAATATAGAGGGGTACTCGACAATTAGGAAAGATAGACAGGAAAGAAAGGGAGGAGGGGTGGCCCTTTTAATAAGGGAGGGAATAACGGCAATAGAGAGGAAGGATATTGCGTTGAAGGATCAGGATAGTGAAACAGCTTGGGTACAGATAGAGAATAATAAGGGGAAAAAAAACACTAGTGGGTGTAATTTATAGACCTCCAAATAGCTGTGACGCTGTTAGTCAGAACATAAATCTGCAAATAGTTGACGCATGTAAAAAGGGAACTGCTGTAATCATGGGGGACTTCAATTTTCATATTAATTGGGCAAACCAAACTGGGCAGGGTAGACTAGAGGAAGAGTTTATAGAATGTATTAGAGACGGGTTCCTCGAACAGTATGTCACAGAACCGACAAGGGGGGAGGCAATCTTGGATCTGGTCCTGTGTAATGAAGCAGGATTAATTAAAAATGTCATAGTTAGGGACTCGTTGGGAACAAGTGACCACAATATGGTCGAATTCCATATTCAAATAGAAGGGGAGCAGGTTGAAACTCAGGCTAGGGTGCTTAGTCTAAATAAGGGGGATTATGAAGGTATGAGGACTGAGCTGATCAAAGTTGACTGGGATAGCAGACTCAAGAATAAGACGGTACATGAGCAGTGGTGTACGTTTAAGGGTATACTGTATAACCTTCAAGAAAAATTTATTCCTATGAAGAAAAAAAGGGGTAAGGGTAAGAACAGTCAGCCATGGCTCAGTAAAACTATAAAGGATAGTATTCGGCTGAAGGCAAGGGCATATAAGGTAGCCAGAGATAGTGGGAGGGTAGAGGATTGGGAAGCATTTAAAGGTCAGCAAAAAATAACTAAGAGATTAATTAAGACGGGGAAAATAGACTATGAAAGGAATTTAGCGAACAACATAAAAACTAATAGTAAGAGTTTTTATAGCTATATAAAAAGAAAAAGGGTGGCTAAGGTGAACGTTGGTCCATTGGAGGGTGAGACTGGAGAGTTGTTGGTGGGGAACATGGAAATGGCAAAGGCATTAAACGAGTATTTTGTATCAGTCTTCACCATAGAAGACACAAAAAATATTCCAACGCTGGATAAACAGGGGGCGGTAGGAATGGAGGAGCTAAATACTATTAAGATCACCAAGGAGGTGGTATTAGGGAAATTAATGAGACTGAAGGAGGATAAATCCCCTGGGCCTGATGGATTACATCCAAGGGTCTTGAGGGAGATAGCGGTGGGGATTGTGGATGCATTGGTGATAATTTTCCAAAACTCCCTGGAGGCAGGAACGGTCCCAGTGGATTGGAAAATGGCCAATGTAACACCTATATTTAAAAAAGGAAGTAAACAGAAGGCGGGTAACTATAGACCGGTTAGTCTAACCGGTGGGTAAAATGTTAGAGACAATTATTAAAGAAACACTAACGGGGCACTTGGATAAACATGACTTCATCGGACAGAACCAGCATGGTTTTGTGAAGGGGAAGTCCTGTTTAACGAATCTGCTCGAATTCTTTGAGGAAGTAACAACCCGGGTGGATAAAGGGGAACCGGTGGATGTGGTATACTTGGACTTCCAAAAGGCTTTTGACAAGGTGCCACATAAGAGACTATTGCTAAAAATAAAAATTATGGGATTGGGGGTAATATATTAGCATGGGTAGAGGATTGGCTAACAAATAGGAAGCAGAGAGTGGGGATAAATGGTTCATACTCGGGATGGCAACCGGTAACTAGCGGGGTTCCGCAAGGGTCGGTGCTGGGACCCCAGTTGTTCACAATTTATATAAATGATTTGGAGGAGGGAACCAAGTGTAATATATCAAAATTTGCGGACGATACAAAAATGGGAGGAAAAGTAGGGGATGAGGAGGATAGGAAGAGTCTGCAAAAGGATATAGATAAGCTAGGTGAGTGGGCAACAACTTGGCAGATGAAATTTAATACTAATAAATGTGAAGTCATTCACTTTGGGAAAAAAAATGATAGGGCAAGTTATTTTCTAAATGAGGAGGAGCTGCGTTGTAATGCAACGCAAAGGGATTTAGGGGTATTAGTACATGAATCACTAAAAGTTAGTATGCAGGTGCAGCAAGCAATCAGGAAGGCCAATGGAGTTTTGGCCTTTATTGCTAGGGGGATTGAGTATAAAAACACGGAGGTCTTGCTGCAGCTGTACACAGTATTAGTGAGACCACATTTGGAATACTGTGTACAGTTCTGGGGTCCATACTTAAGAAAGGATGTACTAGCCCTGGAGGCAGTGCAGCGAAGGTTTACAAGATTAATTCCTGCAATGAGGGGATTGACATATGAGGAAAGGTTAAGTAGGCTGGAACTCTACTCTTTGGAGTTTAGAAGAATGAGAGGCGATCTCATTGAAACATATAAGATCGTGAGGGGCCTTGATCGGGTGGATGCACCGAGGATGTTCCCAATGATCGGGGAAACTAGAACTAGGGGACATAGTTGCAGAATAAGGGGGGGCTCTTTTAAAACTGAGATGAGGAAGAACTTCTTCACCCAGAGGGTGGTTAATTTATGGAATTCACTGCCCCAGGGAGCAGTGGAAGCAGAAACTTTAAATATATTTAAGACTAAAATAGATGTTTTTTTAGCTGCCAAGGGGATAAGGGGCTACGGGGAGAGGGCAGGGATATGGACCTAGGTATGGTTAGTATAGTAAGACCTGAGTGATCTCCTGGACAAGTGTCGATCGCCTGGATTGGGGTCAGAGAGGAATTTCCCGGATTTTTTTCCCGAATTGGACCTGGGTTTTTATCCGGTTTTTTGCCTCCCCCAGGAGATCACGAGGTTCTTGGGGTGGAGAGGGGTGATAGCGGTATAAAGGGGAGGGTAGTGTCTTGTGTTCTGTGTCTTGTGTCTACTGTTCGTGGGTAAGTGTGTCTGTTTAGTGTTCAGCCATGAGCGAATGGCGGTGCGGGCTCGACGGACCTGGTGGTCTACTCTCGCACCTACTTTCTATGTTTCTATGTTTCTGCAGTTTCTTCCGACACATTCCTATTTAATTCATGGACAGATGCTTACATAATAAGACTAATTGGCCCAGTGTAAATATAAAGAGCTCTGTGCATGTAAATTAAATCAGCATACACGCCTCACTCTCCCCTTAGGCTCCCAGATAGATACAGTCGGGTCATTCAATAAGCACTGATGCAATATTATTGGGGCAGGCTGACTTACACTCAGTCGGGATCAAAGTACATACTTGGTACTTTAAAGTGCTGAGCTTGCACAATAAAAAATAGAAAGGCTCTATAAAATAAAGTGATGGACTAACGACTGTTACCCAGCATCAGTTGGAGTTTAGAAGGATGAGAGGGATGAGTAGGCCATTCGGCCCTTCGAGCCAGCACTGCCATTCAATGTGATCATGGCTGATCATCACCAATCAGTACCCCGTTCCTGCCTTCTCCCCATATCCCCTGACTCCGCTATTTTTAAGAGCCCTATCTAGCTCTCTCTTGAAAGCATCCAGAGAACCGGCCTCCACCGCCCTCTGAGGCAGAGAATTCCACAGACTCACTACTCTCTGTGAGAAAAAGTGTTTCCTCGTCTCCGTTCTAAATGGCCTACTCCTTATTCTTAAACTGTGTGGCCCCTGGTTTTGGACTCCCCCAACATCGGGAACACGTTTCCTGCCTCTAGTGTGTCCAAGGCCTTAACAATCTTATATGTTTCAATGAGATCCCTTCTCATCCTTCTAAACTCCAGAGTGTACAAGCCCAGCCGCTCCATTCTCTCAGCATATGACAGTCCCGCCATCCCGGGAATTAACCTTGTAAACCTACGCTGCACTCCCTCAATAGCAAGAATGTCCTTCCTCAAATTAGGGGACCAAAACTGTACAGAATACTCCAGGTGTGGTCTCACTAGGGCTCTGTGTTAGTGTGCGGGGATCGCTGGTCGGCGCAGACTCGGAGAACAAAGGGCCTGTTTCCGCGCTGTATCTCTAAACTAAACTAGACGAAAGTGTATAAAATCATGAGAGGAATAGATTGGGTAACTGCACAGTCTTTTGCCCAGAGCTTGGGAATCGAGAACCAGAGGACATAGGATCAAGGTGAGGGGGGAAAGATGTACTAGGAATCTGAGGGGTAGCTTTTTTTACACAAGGGGTGGTGGGAGTATTAATACGAGCTGCCGGAGGAGGTAGTTGAGGCATTTAATCAACACATGGACAGGTACACGGATAGTTTATCAGAAGGAAATGCAGATGCAGGTTTACACTGAAGATAGACACAGAATGCTGGAGCAACTCAGAGGGTCAGACAGCATCTCTGGTCAGACACATAACCGACTGGAAGGTAGCCAGTTCGAATCCCGCTTGGAGTTCATACTGTCGTTGTGTCCTTGGGCAAGACACTTCACCCACCTTTGCCTGTGTGTGAATGTGTGTGAATGTGTGTGAGTGATTGGTGGTGGTCGGAGGGGCCGTAGGCGCAGATTGGCAGCCACGCTTCCGTCAGTCTGCCCCAGGGCAGCTGTGGCTACAGAAGTAGCTTACCACCACCGAGTGTGACTGAGGAGTGAATGAATAATGCGATGTAAAGCGCCTTGAGTATTAGAAAGGCGCTATATAAATCCCATCCATTATTATTATTATCTCTTGAGAAAAGGAATCGGATTCGAGACCCTTCATGTTAAATGTACCGAGGTACAGTGAAAAGCTTTTGTTGTGTACTAACCAGTCAGAGGAACCAGATTATACATGATTACGATCGAGCTACAGATAATGTACAGATAAAGGGAATAACGTTTAGTGCGAGGTAAAGTCCAGTAAAGTCCGATCAAGGATAGTCCGAGGATCTCCAATGAGGTAGGTGGTAGCTCAGGACTGCTATCGAGTTGTTGATAGGATGGGACAGGTTTGGAGGGATGTGGGCCAAACGCAGGCAGGTGAGGCCAGTGTAGATGGGGCATGTTGGTCGGTGTGGGCAAGTTGGGCCGAAGGACTTGTTTCCACGATGTATCACTCTATGACTAAGAACGTTAAGAATAAGGAGTAAGCCATTTAGAATGGAGACGAGGAAATAATTTTTCTCACAGAGAGTGGTGAGTCTGTGGAATTCTCTACCTCAGAGGGCGGTGGAGGCAGGTTCTCTGGATGCTTTCAAGAGAGAGCTAGATAGGGCTCTTAAAGATAGCGGAGTCAGGGGATATGGGGAGAAGGCAGGAACGGGGTACTGATTGGGGATGATCAGCCATGATCACATTGAATGGCGGTGCTGGCTCGAAGGGCCAAATGGCCTACTCCTGCACCTATTGTCTACTGTCTATTGACCATGACTGAAGAGTTGCGAATTGTGAAGCCAGAGAAAGGAAGATAGGTGGAAGAGGAAGGAGAGAGAGTAGGGGGAAGGGGAGAATACACTTCCAGGTGGGACCCAAAGAAGAAAGGGGTCAGGAAAGAAAATGGGGGGTTGTTTGTAGGTCACATAGTCATAGAGTGATTCAGCTTAGAAACAGGCCCTTCAGCCCAACTCGCCCACATGTCCCAGCTACACCAGTCCCACCTGCCCACGTATGGTCCATATCCCTCCAAACCTGTCCTATCCATGTACCTGTCTTACTGTTTCTTAAATGTTGGGATAGTCCCAGCCTCAACTACCTCCTCTGGCAGCTCGTTCCACACACCCACCACCCTTTGTGTGAATGAGAAACAATTACAAAGGTTATGAGATTTGACAGGACACCGTGTTTATGGATGAACGTTAAAGCTACCTTTAAAGGTATGCCAATAAAAAGAGATCGCAACTTTTCAAAGAGATGGCGGGACTGTCATATGAGGAAAGATTGAAAAGACTGGGCTTGTATTCACTGGAGTTTAGAAGGATGAGGGGAAGTCTTATAGAAACATATAAAATTATAAAAGGACTGGGCAAGCTAGATGCAGGAAAAATGTTCCCAATGTTGGGCGAGTCCAGAACCAGGGGCCACAGTCTTAGAATAAAGGGGAGGTCATTTAAGACTGAGGTGAGAAAAATCTTTTTCACCCAGAGAGTTGTGAATTTGTGGAATTCCCTGCCACAGAGGGCAGTGGAGGCCAAGTCACTGGATGGATTTAAGAGAGAGTTAGATAGAGCTCTAGGGACAAGTGGAATCAAGGGATATGGGGAGAAGGCAGGCACGGGTTATTGATAGGGGACGATCAGCCACGACCACAATGAATGGCGGTGCTGGCTCGAAGGGCCGAATGGCCTCCTGCTGCACCTATTTTCTATGTTTCTATGTTACTAGATCATGATCACGGCTTCACCTCCAGGCTGCTGTGATAACCTATCAACCATGGGATCCATCTGAGTGCATGTTGAGTGTATGAAGGAACTGCAGATGCTGGTTTAAACCGAAGATAGACACAAAAAGCTGGAGTAACTCAGCGGAACAGGCAGCATTTCTGGGGAGAAGGAATGGGTGACATTTCGGGTCGAGACTGGAAAGGTTCTCCAGAGGTGCGGTCAGACCCACTAAGTCACTCCAGCATTTTGTGTCTATCTTGAGTGCATGTTGATTTAGCTAAGAAATGACACAAACATAGAAACATAGAAACATAGAAAATAGGTGCAGGAGTAGGCCATTCGGCCCTTCGAGCCTGCCCCGCCATTCAATATGATCATGGCTGATCATCCAACTCAGTATCCTGTACCTGCCTTCTCTCCATACCCCCTGATCCCTTTAGCCACAAGGGCCACATCTAACTCCCTCTTAAATATAGCCAATGAACTGGCCTCGACTACCCTCTGTGGCAGGGAGTCCAACCCCTTAAGAATTTTGTAAGTTTTGTAAGTGCTGGAGTAACTCAGCAGGTGAGGCAGTATCTCTGGAGAACATGGATAGGTGACATTTCGGGTCGGGACGCCACTTCAAACTGATTGTGGTGGGGTTGGTGGGGGGGTTGGGGGGGTGGGAAGAAAGCTGTTAGAGAGAAAATGCAGAACAAAGCATGGCAGGTAATAGGTGGACATAGGCGAGGGGGGCGTGGTTGATAGGCAGATGGTCAGAGATTAACTAAAGGTCAGAGGTTAATGCAGGGTAGCGCAGTGGCGCAGCGGTAGAGTTGTTGACTAACAGCGCCAGAGTTCCGGGTTCGATTCTGGCTCGATTGTAGTCATGGATTGTCTTTGTACTGACAGGATAGCACACAACAAAGCTTTTCACTGTACCTCGTTACACGTGACTATAAACTTAATTAAACTAAACTAAACCAACCAAACTAAACTAAACTAAACTAAACTAAACTAAACTAATCTAAACTAAACTAAACTAAACAAACTAAACTAAACTAATCTAAACTAAACTAATTTAAACTAAACTAATTTAAACTAAACTAATTTAAACTAAACTAATTTAAACTAAACTAATTAAACTAATCTAAACTAATCTAAACTAAACTAAATTAAACTAATCTAAACTAAACTATCTAACTAAACTAATTTAAACTAATCTAAACTAATCTAAACTAAACTAATGATACACCCTAACCCTAAGTTAAATGAAACTAGCTGAACTAAATTAAACTAAAGTAAACTAAACTAAAGTAAACTAAACTAAACTAAACTAAACTAAACTAAACTAAACTAAACTAAACTAAACTCAACAAAACTCAACTAAAACCATACTAACTAAACTAAGAATGGCTGTGCGGGAGGCAACTGCAGATGCTGGTTTACACTGAAGCTCAGCCTGAAGAAGAGTCATCCCCACCCTCCTCTCCAGAGATGCTGCCTGTCCTGCTAAGTTCCTCCAGCATTTTGTGTTAAAGTAACAGGCCTCTGCTAACCCACACTGTTCGGGCTTCTTCTTGATTAGTACGGGTGTCAGGGGTTATGGGGAGAAGGCAGGAGAATTGGGTTAGGAGGGAGAGATAAATCAGCCATGATTGAATGGTGGAGTAGACTTGATGGGCCGAATGGCCTAATTCTGCTCCTATCAGTTATGACGTTGTGACCTTATCGCTTCACTGGGCAAGTGGTTTACCGTATTTGCCACCGTCCTCCCCGTTGGCGTTGATCTTCTTGCCCAGCACCTGGACGTGTTTGCCGCTGGTCCGGCTGTATAGCTGGTAGATCCGTATTTGTTTACGGCTCAAGTCGTCCGAGTGTCTGGTGTGGTTTTCCACGTACGTCCTGAAGTGGGCCGTGGTCTGCCTGGAGTCCTGGAAACTCAGAAAGACCATCGACCAGTTACATTCACAATCTGGGCAAGCATGGAGGTTTACTTTAGTTTAGTAGAGTTTAGTTTAGTTTAGTTTAGTTTAGACAATAGACAATAGGTGCAGGAGTAGGCCATTTGGCCTTCGAGCCAGCACCGCCATTCAATGTGATCATGGCTGATCATCCACAATCAGTACCCCGTTCCTGCCTTCCCCCCATATCCCCTGACTCCGCTATTTTAAGAGCCCTATCTAGCTCTCTCTTGAAAGCATTCAGAGAACCTGCCTCCACCGCCCTCTGAGGCAGAGAATTCCACAGACTCACCACTCTCTGTGAGTAAAAGTGTTTCCTCGTCTCCGTTCTAAATGGTTTACCTCCTTATTCTTAAACTGTGGCCCCTCGTTCTGGACTCCCCCAACATCAGGAACATGTTTCCTGCCTCTAGCGTGTCCAAGCCCTTAACAATCTTATATGTTTCAATGAGATCTCCTCTCATCCTTCTAAACTCCAGAGTGTACAAGCCCAGCTGCTCCATTCTCTCAGCATATGACAGTCCCGCCATCCCGGGAGACCTTGTAAACCTACGCTGCACTCCCTCAATAGCAAGAATGTCCTTCCTCAAATTAGGGGACCAAAACTGCACACAATACTCCAGGTGCGGTCTCACTAGGGCTCTGTACAACTGCAGAAGGACCTCTTTGCTCCTATATTCGATTCCTCTTGTTATAAAGGCCAACATGCCATTCGCTTTCTTCACTGCCTGCTGTGCCTGCATGCTTACTTTCATAGACTGATAAACAAGGACCCCCAGATCCCGTTGTACTTCCCCTTTTCCCAACTTGACACTATTTAGATAGTAATCTGCCTTCCTGTTTTTGCTACCAAAGCGGATAACCTCACATTTATCCGCATTAAACTTCATCTGCCATGCATCGGCCCACTCCCCCAACCTGTCCAAGTCACCCTGCATTCTCATAACATCCTCCTCACAATTCACACTGCCACCCAGCTTTGTGTCATCTGCAAATTTGCTAATGTTACTTTGAATCCCTTCATCCAAGTATAGCGTAGTTTAGTTTAGTTTAGTTTAGTTTAGTTTAATTTAGTGATTCAGCCCGGAAACAGGCCTTAAGGCCCACCGAGTCCGCATCGACCAGCGATCTCCACACGTTAACACTACCCCACACACATATGGACAATTTTACATTTGCACCAAGCTAATTAGCCTACAAACCTGTACGTCTTTGGAGTGTGTAAGGAAACCGAAGATCTCGGAGAAAACCCATGCAGGTCACGGGGAGAAGGTACAAACTCCGTACAGACAGCGCCCGTAGTCAGGATCGAACCATGGTCTCTGGCGCTGTGAGGCAGCAACTCTACCGCTGCACCACTGTGCCGCCCAACATTTATAGCAAGCTAATTCACGTCTTTGGAATAGCATTTGGGTGGCATGTAACATAGAACATAGCGTAGTACAGTCTGAGGAAGGGGCCCGACCCGAAAACAAGAGACAATAGACAATAGGTGCAGGAGTAGGCCATTCGGCCCTTCGAGCCAGCACCACCATTCAATGTGATCATGGCTGATCATCCCCAATCAGTACCCCGTTCCTGCCTTCTCCCCATATCCCCTGACTTCCGCTATCTTGAAGAGCCCTATCTAGCTCTCTCTTGAAAGTCGCTGACAGATGATTAACAGATTAAAAAATGGGCAATTTCGGACGTGTCCAGCGTGCGGTGGAATTTGTACATTTATCAAATGTTAATAATGGATTTTTGAACGTGATTATTATGTGCAGTAATTGCTTTAAAAAAAAATTTTTTTTAAATCAAATCCATTCTCATCTTATCCATGAAAATCTCGACTCATTATTTTGCTGGTTGGAATGTAACTGGGCTTGTTCCTTGCCCACCATCTGTGGAGGTATTTACAGCTCCTGATCGATGGGACATTTCGTTGCCCCGATTCTCATTCCCTTTAATCTCGGCTGAGTCGCCTCTGCAACCGCTAGTACTATGATTAATACGCTGCGTCTGGTATTCACTGAATTATAGACACAATGCAAAAACACACCAAAGACATCAGGCCCAACGTGCCCCAGTCTGTATAGAATTCTTATAACACCCACTGGGGCGGCACGGTGGCGCAGCGGTAGAGTTGCTGCCTCACAGCGCCAGAGACCCGGGTTCCATCCTGCCTACGGGTGCTGTCTGTGCAGAGTTTGTACGTTCTCCCCGTGACCTGCGTGGGTTTTCTCCGGGTGCTCCCGTTTCCTCCAACACTCCAAAGACGTACAGGTTTGTCGGTTAATTGTAACGATAAAACATATAACCATAGAACAATTACAGCACGGAATACAGGCCATCTCGGCCCTTCAAGTCCGTGCTGAACACGTATTTTTCTTCAGTAAATATATATTGTCTTCAGTAAATAGGAACTATAAAGTGTGTAAGATAGTGCTAGTGTACGGGGTGATCACTGGGCCCAAGGACGTGTTTTGCGTTGTATCTCTAAAGTTAAGGAACTACTAATCTTAAAATATATTCATGTCATAGCAGCAGATTAAGGCCATTCGGCCCATCGTGTCTACTCCGCCGTTCAATCATGGCTGATCTATCTCTCCCTCCTAACCCCATTCTCCTGCCTTCTCCCCATAACCCCTGACACCCGCACGGATCAGGAATCTGTCAATCTCCGCATTAAAAATATCCAATGACTTAGAAACATAGAAACATAGACAATAGGTGCAGGAGTAGGCCATTCGGCCCTTCGAGCCTGCACCGCCATTCAATGTGATCGTGGCTGATCATCCAACTCAGTATCCTGTACCTGCCTTCTCTCCATACCCCCTGATCCCTTTAGCCACAAGGGTCACATCTAACTCCCTCTTAAATATAACCAATGAACTGGCCTCAACTACCTTCTGTGTCTGTGTTTTTAACTTTCATGTTCCTTTTTAACTTATTTCTAAGTTCTAACTCCCTAGTACTAACAAAGTATGGCAGGGAAACCCTCTTAAATCTAAACTCTAGGGCAAACGGAGACTTTTTAAACTCTGTACTTACTGATCCAGCATGGCTGGCTACCGAAGCTGAAGGGAGGAATGTAGCACGACGTGAGGAGGGCTCTGACACGGGTGAACACGAGGAAAGCTGCAGGCCCCGATGGCATCTCGGGGCGAGTACTCAAGTCCTGTGCTACGCAGCTAGCTCCGGTGCTCACTACAATATTCAACCTCTCCCTGGACAAGTCCGTGGTCCCTGCCTGCTTCAAATAATCCATCATTGTACCAGTACCAAAAAATGCCTCCCCAGCCTGTCTGAATGACTACCGTCCGGTGGCCCTTACCTCGGTAGTCATGAAATGCTTTGAGAGGCTGGTGAAGAAACACATCTGCGCCTTCCTCCCTCGCAACATGGACCCGTTGCAGTTCACATACCGTCCGAACAGATCCACGGACGATGCGGTCTCCCAGGTCTTGCACACCGCTCTCTCCCATCTGGACAGCCAGAAGGGGGGCTACGTGAGGATGCTGTTCATAGACTTCAGTTCAGCCTTCAACACGATAGTCCCCACCAGACTGGCCGGGAAGCTAATGGAATTGGGGTTCAACACCTCCCTGTGTGCCTGGGTCCTGGACTTTCTCACCGCCAGGCCCCAGGTAGTCAAGATGGGAGGAAATACATCGAAGTCCCTCACCCTGAGCACAGGATCCCCCCAGGGTTGCGTCCTCAGCCCCCTACTGTACTCCCTGTACACACATGACTGTGTGGCTAGGTTCAGCTCCAACTCAATAATTAAGTTTGCTGATGACACTGTGGTGGTGGGCCTGATCTCAGACAACGATGAGAAGGCCTACCAGGAGGAGGTGGCTGATCTAGCACTCTGGTGCCAGGACAACAGCCTCCTCTTAAATACCAAAAAAACTAAGGAGCTGATCGTGGACTTTAGGAGGGCACATCATCCGAGGACGTACACACCATTGAGGATAAATTGGGATCCTGTGGATAGGGTGAACTGTTTTAAATATCTGGGAGTCCACATCTCTGAGGATATGACATGGGCATCACACGCTGCAGCACTCGTGAGTAAGGCAAGGCAGCGCCTTTACCACCTCAGGCAATTGAGGAAATTCAGAGTGTCTCCGAGGATCCTCCAGTGCTTCTACGCAGTGGCGGTGGAAAGCATCTTGTCCGGGAATATTACCATCTGGTTTGGGAATTGCTCTGCAAAGGACAAGAAGGCTCTGCAGAGAGTAGTGCGTTCGGCCGAACGCACTATGGGAACTTCACTCACCCCCCTGCAGGAACTATACAACAGGAGGTGCAACTCCAGAGCCAACAAGATCATGGGAGACCCCTTCCACCCCTGCAACGGTCTGTTCCAGCTGCTACGGTCAGGCAAACGCCTCCGTTGCCACGCGGTGAGAACGGAGAGGTTGAGAAGGAGTTTCTTCCCAGAGGCCATTCGGACTGTAAACTCCTATCTCACCAGGGACTAACTTTACTGTACGTTTTTCCTTCCAATATTTAATATGTAAAAGAATATGTGTGTGTTTATGATTGTGTTGATAGTTTGTTTGGTTGTTTGTTTGTTTGTCTTTTTGCACAAAGTCCGCGAGCATTGCAACTTTTCATTTCACTGCACATCTCGTATGTGTATGTGACGAACAAACTTGACTTGACTTGACTTGACTTGACTTCTGTGGCAGAGAATTCCAGAGATTCACCACTCTCTGTGTGAAAAATGTTTTCCTCATCTCAGTCCTAAAAGATTTCCCCCTTATCCTTAAACTGTGACCCCTTGTTCTGGACTTCCCCAACATCGGGAACAATCTTCCTGCATTTAGCCTGTCCAACCCCTTAAGAATTTTGTAAGTTTCTACAAGATCCCCCCTCAATCTTCTAAATTCTAGCGAGTACAAGCCGAGTCTATCCAGTCTTTCTTCATATGAAAGTCCTGACTTCCCAGGAATCAGTCTGGTGAACCTTCTCTGTACTCCCGCTATGGCAACAATGTCTTTCCTCTTTCCACTTGGCCTTCACAGCCTTCTGCGGCAATGAATTCCACAGATTCACCACCCTCTGAATGAATTTCTCTTCATTTCCTTTCCAAAGGTACTTCCCTTTATTCTGAGGCTGTCCCCTCTGGTCATAGAGTGTTAAAGTGTGGAAACAGGCCCTTCAGCCCAACTTGCCCACACCGGCTAGCATGTTCCAACTACACTAGTCCAACCTGCCTGCGTTTGGTCCATATCCCTCCAAACCTGTCCTTTCCATGTACCTCATTTGAAACATACAGAATAGTGAAAGGCTTGGATAGAGTGGATGTGGAGAGGATGTTTCCACTAGTGGGAGAGTCTAGGACTAGAGGCCACAGCCTCAGAATTAAAGGATCTTCTTTTTGGAAGGAAATGAGAGAGAATTTCTTCAGTCAGAGGGTGGTGAATCGGTAGAATTCTTTGCCACAGAAAGCTGTGGAGGCCAAGTCAGTGGATATATTTAAGGCAGAGATAGATACATTTTTGATTAGTACGGGTGTCAGAGATAGATCAGCCATGATTGAATGGCGGAGTAGACTTGATGGGCTGAATGGCCTAATTCCACTCCTATTCCTTATGACCTAATGACATTTTCAGCTAAGCTAAGCCAAGGTAAGTGTGCAAAAAAACTCATTACCCTCCCTTTTCTCTCACAAACACCATCCCCCCCCCTTACCTCCCCTGAGCCACATCTGTAATAGAAACATAGAAACATAGAAAATAGGTGCTGGCCCTTCGAGCCATCACCACCATTCATTGTGATATAACCATATAACAATTACAGCGCGGAAACAGGCCATCTCGGCCCTACAAGTCCGTGCCGAACAATTATTTTCCCTTAGTCCCACCTGCCTGCACTCATACCATAACCCTCCATTCCCTTCTCATCCATATACCTATCCAATTTATTTTTAAATGATACCAACGAACCTGCCTCCACCACTTCCACTGGAAGCTCATTCCACACCGCTACCACTCTCTGAGTAAAGAAGTTCCCCCTCATGTTACCCCTAAACTTCTGTCCCTTAATTCTGAAGTCATGTCCTCTTGTTTGAATCTTCCCTATTCTCAAAGGGAAAAGCTTGTCCACGTCAACTCTGTCTATCCCTCTCATCATTTTAAAGACCTCCATCAAGTCCCCCCTTAACCTTCTGCGCTCCAGAGAATAAAGACCTAACTTATTCAACCTTTCTCTGTAACTTAGTTGCTGAAACCCAGGCAACATTCTAGTAAATCTCCTCTGCACTCTCTCTATTTTGTTGACATCCTTCCTATAATTGGGCGACCAAAATTGTACACCATACTCCAGATTTGGTCTTACCAATGCCTTGTACAATTTTAACATTACATCCCAGCTTCTATACTCAATGCTCTGATTTATAAAGGCTAGCATACCAAAAGCTTTCTTTACCACCCTATCTATATGAGATTCCACCTTCAAGGAACTATGCACGGTTATTCCCAGATTCCTCTGTTCAACTGCATTCTTCAATTCCCTACCATTTACCATGTACGTCCTATTTTGATTTGTCCTGCCAAGGTGTAGCACCTCACATTTATCAGCATTAAACTCCATCTGCCATCTTTCAGCCCATTCTTCCAAATGGCCTAAATCACTCTGTAGACTTTGGAAATCCTCTTCATGGCTGATCGTCCCCTATCAATAACCCGTGCCTGCCTTCGCCACATATCTCTTGATTCCACTAGCCCCTAGAGCTCTATCTAACTCTCTCTTAAATCCATCCAATGATTTGGCTTCCACTGCCCTCTGTGGCAGGGAATTCCACAAATTCACAACTCTCTGGGTGAAAAAGTTTTTTCTCCCCTCCGTCTCAAATGGCCTCCCCTTTATTCTAAGACTGTGGCCCCTGGTTCTGGACTCGCCCCACATTGGGAGCATTTTTAATGCATCTAGCTTGACCAGTCCTTTTATAATTTTATATGTTTCTATAAGATCGCCCCTCAACCTTCTAAACTCCAGTGAATACAAGCCTAGTCTTTTCAATCTTTCCTCATGTGACAGTCCCGCCATCCCAGGGATCAATCTCGTGAACCTACGCTGCACTGCCTCAATCACAAGGATGTCCTTCCTCAAATTAGGAGACCAAACCTGTACACAATACTCCAGATGTGGTCTCACCAGAGCCCTGTACAACTGTATAGGTGGGTACTCCCACCTATTTCTCCACTCCACTCACCCCCAGTCTCCTGCCAATTTCCTCCCTCTGTCTTTACAATTCGCAACTCCACAACCTGTCTCACACCTTTCTTTCTTATCTCTGAACCTTGCTCCATCCATCTGCCTATCAACCCTCACCCCCCTCCTATGTCAACCTATCAGCTGCCACCCTTTGTCCTGCCTCTTCCCTATCCCAGCTGTCCTCTCGCCTCCTCTACAATCAGTCTGAAGAAGGGTCCCGACTCGAAACGTCGCCTATCCATGTTCTCCCGGTGTGCTGCCTGACCTGCTGAGTTTAGTTTAGTTTAGCTTGGAGATACAGCGTGGAAACAGGCCCTTCGGCCTACCGCACCGACCAGCGATCACCCCGTACACTAACACTATCCTACACACACTAGGGGCAACAGACAGTAGACACTAGGTGCAGGAGTAGGCCATTCGGCCCTTCGAGCCTGCACCGCCATTCAATGTGAGCGTGGCTGATCATCCTCTCTGCACAGCCAGCACCCGTGGTCAGCATCGAACCAGGGTCTCTACCACTCTGTGCCCCTTTGTGTAAAGAAACACCAGCTGCATTTGAGACCTTGCAAGTGGGTGGAGGGAGCATGAATCATTTGTATAAACTATTGGTTGGTCAATGACCAGAGTACAGACTTAGCCGTCCCGTTATAGAAAGAAAAACTAAAAGCATGGAAAGTGGGCAGTGTGATTCACAAGGTCAATGCAAGGGGTCAGAAACCATTGGACTAATACTTGAGGTTAAAAAAAGAGCTAGATAGGGCTCTTAAAGATAACGGAGTCAGGGGATATGGGGAGAAGGCAGGAACGGTGTACTGATTAGACAATAGACAATAGGTGCAGGAGTAGGCCATTCAGCCCTTCGAGCCATTCAATGTGATCATGGCTGATCATCCCCAATCAGTACCCCGTTCCTGCCTTCTCCCCATATCCCCTGACTCCGCTATTTTTAAGAGCCCTATCTAGCTGATTCCTGGGATGTCACGACTTTCATATGAAGAAAGACTGGATAGACTCGGCTTGTACTCGCTAGAATTTAGAAGATTGAGGGGGGATCTTATAGAAACTTACAAAATTCTTAAGGGGTTGGACAGGCTAGATGCAGGAAGATTGTTCCCGATGTTGGGGAAGTCCAGGACAAGGGGTCACAGTTTAAGGATAAAGGGGAAATCTTTTAGGACTGAGATGAGAAAAACATTTTTTACACAGAGAGTGGTGAATCTCTGGAATTCTCTGCCACAGAATGTAGTTGAGGCCAGTTCATTGGCTATATTTATAGATATTTGTAAGACAGAGTTAGTTAGATTTTTGATTAGTACGGGTGTCAGGGCCTATGGGGAGAAGGCAGGAGGATGGGGTTAGAAGGGAGAGATAGATCAGCCATGATTGAATGGCAGCGTAGGCTTGATGGGCCGAATGGCCTAAGTCTGCTCCTATGACTTATGAACTAATGATCTTATGACCTTATGAACGGACTACGGGTGCTGTCTGTACGGAGTTTGTACGTTCTCCCCGTGACCGCGTGGGTTTTCTCCGGGTGCACCGGTTTCCCCACACACTCCAAAGACGTGCAGGTTTGTAGGTTCATTGGCTTCAGTAAAATTGTAAATTGTGTGTAGGATAGAACTAGTGTGCGGGGTGATCGCTGTTTGGGGCGGACTCAGTGGGCCGAAGGGCCTGTTTCCACGCTGTATCTTTAAAGTCCAAAGAGGTTAGTTTGCTGCAACAAGGAGTTAGAGATTCATAGAGTGGAATCAGGTCCTTCGGCCCAACTCACTCATGCCGACGAAAATGCCTCATCTACAATAGTCCCACCTGCCCACGTTTACCCCATGTTCCTTCAAGCCTTTCCTATCCATGCACTTGTCCAATGTATTTTAAATAGGGTCATAGATTGAAACAGCGTGGAAACAGGCCCTTCGGCCCAACTTGCCCACGCATGCCCCGACCAACGTGTCCCTTCTACACTAGTCCCACCTGCCTGCATTGGGGCCAAAATCCCTCAAAACCTGTCCTCTCCATGCACCTATCAGTTTCTTAAACGTTGCGATAGTCCCAGCCTCAACTACCTCCTCCGGCTGCTCGTTCCATACACCCACCAACCTTCCTGTGAAAAAGATACCCCTCAGATTCCTATTAAATTTTTCCCCCCCTCACCTTCAACCTACACTTAAATGTTGTTGTTGTACCTGTCTCAACTAACTTGGAAAAGATTTCACCCATGTTTTAAGTTCTGATAATTTAGAAACATAGAAAATAGAAAATAGGTGCAGGAGTAGGCCATTCGGCCCTTCGAGCCTGCAACGCCATTCAATATGATCATGGCTGATCATCCAACTCAGTATCCTGTACCTGCCTTCTCTCCATACCCCCTGATCCCTTTAACCACAAGGGCCACATCTAACTCCCTCTTAAATATAGCCAATGAACTGGCCTCAACTACCTTCTGTGGCAGAGAATTCCACAGATTCACCACTCTCTGTGTGAAAAATGTTTTTCTCATCTCGGTCCTAAAAGATTTCCCCCTTAACCTTAAACTGTGACCCCTTGTTCTGGACTTCCCCAACATCGGGAACAATCTTCCTGCATCTATCCTGTCCAACCCCTGAAGAATTTTGTAAGTTTCTATAAGATCCCCTCTCAATCTTCTAAATTCTAGCGAGTACTAGCCAATGAATTTGTCATGAATTGACTTGATGTTTTGAAGCCTGCTGTTGTTTTTATGCGTTTTATTGCTTTAGGCGACTTGGACAAGAATTCCTCTAAAATGGTGTTGAATTTGGCCATGTTGGTGTATTTTTCCTTGGTTGCAGTAGGTCCTCTGGGAGTTGCCATTCTGGGTGGTTGGAGAGATGTTGTGTACAAAGTTGCTACGCTGGACAGAATGCGTTACCATTGCCCGATGGCCTATCTATTCTGGTCTTCCCCGTGTGTACTCACACACACCCCCCTACAACTCCAACGGCAGCAGTATGGCACAGTGCCACTTCCCTGAACACCCAGCCTTACGCATGGTGCCAGCAAGCTGAGTCTAGCAGCAAAGAGGTCCTCCTACAGTTGTACAGGGAACCTAGTGAGACCACACCTGGAGTACTGTGTGCAGTTTTGGTCAATTTGAGGAAGGACATTCTTGCCATTAATGGAGTGCAGCGTAGGTTCACCAGGGTAATTCCTGGAATGGCAGGACTGTCATATGCTGATAGAACAGACAATAGACAATAGGTGCAGGAGTAGGCCATTCGGCCCTTCGAGCCAGCACCACCAATCAATGTGATCATGGCTGATCATCCCCAATCAGTACCCCGTTCCTGCCTTCTCCCCATATCCCCTGACTCCGCTATCTTTAAGAGCCCTATCTAGCTCTCTCTTGAAAGCATCCAGAGAACCTGCCTCCACTGCGCTCTGAGGCAGAGAATTCCACAGACTCACCACTCTCTGTGTGAAGAAGTGTTTCCTCATCTCCGTTCTAAATGGCTTACCCGTTATTCTTAAAAGGAGCGGCTGGGCTTGTACACTCTGGAGTTTAGAAGGATGAGAGGGAATGTTATTGAAACATATAAGATTAGTAAGGGCTTGGACACGCTAGAGGTAGGAAACATGTTCCCGATGTTGGGGGAGTCCAGAACCAGGGGCCACAGTTTAAGAATAAGGAGTAAGCCATTTAGAATGGAGACGAGGAAACACTTTTTCTCGAAGTGGTGAGTCTGTGGAATTCTCCGCCTCAGAAGGTGGTGGAGGCAGGTTCTCTGGATGCTTTCAAGAGAGAGTTAGATAGGGCTCTTAAAGATAGCGGAGTCAGGGGATATGGGGAGAAGGCAGGAACGGGGTACTGATTGTGGATGATCAGCCATGATCACATTGAATGGCGGTGCTGGCTCGAAGGGCTGAATGGCCTACTCCTGCACCTATTGTCTATTGTCTATTGTCTCTGACTCTGTACATTTGCCCGATCTATTCCTCTCATGATTTTCAAGACAAACGTGAACTGAGTCCTTCTGGCATTTGATCAACCACCCAAGCAATCCAAAACAATTAGATGAGATTCAAGTCAAGTCACTTTTATTTCTATAGCACATTTAAAAACAACTCTCGTTGACCAAAGTGCTTTACATTGGGCCGCAGCTCTTTACAACGTCTGCAAGTGTTTCAGGACTGTTGTGTCTGTGCCAAGTGACTGAAGCCACTCCAAAGCAAGGTGCCACTCTCCCCACTGCTCCCTGCATTTAGGACTGGGCATGGATCCAAGGAAGACACCGGGCACACACATGGTATAAACGGGCTGTGAGCCCCTACACATCACCAACAATCTGCTCACTTGGGATGTATCCTAATGCCTGGGATGTCAGGACTTTCATATGAAGAAAGACTGATAGACTCGGCTTGTAGCATTCATAGCAAAAGGATTTGAGAATAAGAGCAGGGAGGTTCTACTGCAGTTGTACAGGGTCTTGGTGAGACCACACCTGGAGTATTGCGTGCAGTTTTGGTCTCCTAATCTGAGGAAAGACATTCTTGCCATAGAGGGAGTGCAGAGAAGGTTCACCAGACTGATTCCTGGGATGTCATGACTTTCATATGAAGAAAGACTGGATAGACTCGGCTTGTACTCGCTAGAATTTAGAAGATTGAGGGGGGATCTTATAGAAACTTACAAAATTCTTAAGGGGTTGGACAGGATAGATGCAGGAAGATTGTTCCCGATGTTGGGGAAGTCCAGGACAAGGGGTCACAGTTTAAGGATAAGGGGGAAATCTTTTAGGACCGAGATGAGAAAAACATTTTTCACACAGAGAGTGGTGAATCTGTGGAATTCTCTGCCACAGAAGGTAGTTAAGGCCACAGTTCATTGGCTATATTTAAGAGGGAATTAGATGTGGCCCTTGTGGCTAAAGGTATCAGAGGGTATGGAGAGAAGGCAGGTACAGGATACTGAGTTGGATGATCAGCCATGATCATATTGAATGGCGGTGCAGGCTTGAAGGGCCGATTGGCCTACTCCTGAACCTATTGTCTATGTTTCTATGTTTCTGTGTTTACCCTCTTAAACCCATTCTCCTGCCTTCTCCCCATAACCCCTGACACCCGTACTGATCATAAGATCATAAGATTCATAAATGATGAGCAGAATTAGGCCATTCGGCCCATCAAGTCTACTCCGCCATGGTTGATCTATCTCTCCCTCCTACCCCCATTCTCCTACCTTCTCCCCATAACCTCTGACACCCGCACTAATCAAGAATCTATCTATCTCTGCCTTAAAAATATCCGCTGTCCTGGCCTCTGCAGCCTCCTGTGGCAAAGAATTTCACAGATTCACCACCCTCTGACTAAAGAAATTCCTCCTCATCTCCTTCCTAAAAGAACGTCCTTTAATTCTGAGGCTGTGACCTCTAGTCCTAGACTCTCCCACTAGTGGAAACATCCTCTCCACATCCACTCTATCCAAGCCTTTCACTATCCTGTACGTTTCAATATGGTTCCCCCTCATTCTTCTAAACTCCAGCGAGTACAGGCCCAGTGCCGACAAACGCTCATCACAGGTTAACTCACTCATTCCTGGGATGTAAACCTCCTCTGGACCCTCTCCAGAGCCAGCACATCCTTCCTCAGATACGGTGCCCAAAATTGCTCACAATACTCCAAATGTGGCCTGACCAGCGCCTTATAGAGCCTCAGCATTACATCCCTGTTTGTGTATTCTGCTCCTCTGGAAATAAATGCTAGCAAGTCACAAATCTCAGTTCGGTTTCAGTTTAGTTTGTTGTCACGTGTACCGAGGTGCAGTGAAAAACCTGTGTTGCGTTCTATCCAGTCAGCAGAAAGACAATACATGATTACAATCGTGCCATATACGGTGAATAGGTACAAGACAAGGGAATAAAGTTTAGAATCTATCTACCTCTGCCTTAAAAATATCCATTGACTTGGCCTCCACAGCCTTCTGTGGCAAGATGCACCTGGACTTGTCAGAAAATGATTCCCGATTCAGTGGCTGGAGTGGCCAGTTTGATTCCATGCTGTATGACTATAACATTATCTTCAGTTTACTTCAGAGATGCAGCGCGGAAACAGGCCCACCAAGTCCGCGCCGACCAGTGATCCCCGCACACACACACACACACTGGGGGCGATTTACATTAATACCAAGCCAATTAACTGCTTTGGAGTGTGGGCGGAAACCGGAGATCCCGGAGAAAACCCACGCAGGTCACGGTCAAACTCTGTACAGACAGCACCCGTAGTCGGGATGGAACCCGGGTTTCTGCTGCTGTAAGGCAGCAGTTCTTCTGCTGCGTCACTGTGCCACCCTGTTATCAGACTTCTGAACGGTCATCCCACCAGCTCGGGTGTGGTCCCGATCTTCCAACCTACCTCTTTGCAGACTATGCAGTTTTCATTACCTGTATATTGTCTGTAACTGCAGCACTGTGTAAATATATATTCTATTCTTTTTCTTTGCACTATCTGTTGTACTTATTTGTGAAAGGCATAGGTAGAGACAATAGACAATAGACAATAGGTGCAGGAGTAGGCCATTCGGCCCTTCGAGCCAGCACCGCCATTCAATGTGATTATGGCTGATCATCCACAATCAGTACCCCGTTCCTGCCTTCTCCCCATATCCCCTGACTCCGCTATCTTTAAGAGCCCTATCTAGCTCTCTCTTGAAAGCGTCCAGAGAACCGGCCTCCACCGCCCTCTGAGGCAGAGAATTCCACAGACTCACCACTCTCTGTGAGAAAAAGTGTTTCCTCATCTCCGTTCCAAATGGCTTACTACTTATTCTTAAACTGTGATCATCCATAATCAGTACCCCGTTCCTGCTTTCTCCCCATATCCCTTGATTCCATTAACCCTAAGATATATATATAACTCTCTCTCGAATACATCAAAAGAGATCGCCCTCATCATTCTGCGCTCCAATAAATAAAATCGCAGGGTTTAAGCTGCCGATCCTAATATGAGATCATGCAAATGTCTGAATACTCTATGATGATGGGATATCAGGATGGAGCCCAGAGGAGATTTGAAGGGGAGCTTTCAAATGTCTTTTAAATGTTGTTATATGGAGTGATACAGTGTGGAATCAGACCCTTCAGCCCAACTTGCCCACACCGACCAACATGTCCAACTACACTGTTCAAAAGGGAACTGCAGATGCTGGAATATCGAAGGTACACAAAATTGCTGGGGAAACTCAGCGGGTGCATCTATGGAGCGAAGGAAATAGGCGACGTTTCGGGCCGAAACGAGTCTGAAGAAGGGTTTCGGCCCGAAACGTCGCCTATTTCCTTCGCTCCATAGATGCTGCTGCACCCGCTGAGTTTCCCCAGCAATTTTGTGTACCTTTGTCCCAACTACACTAGTCCCATCTGCCAGCGTTTGGTCCATCTCCCTCCAAACCTGTCCTATCAATGTACCTGTCTAACTGTCTCTTAAACATTGCGATAGTACAGGAGACTGAAACCTGTAACGTCCAGGTTCAGGAACAGCTTCTTCCCTACAGCCATTCGGCCCTAATGCCCCTGTCCCACTTAGGAAACCTGAACGGAAACCTCTGGAGACTTTGCGCCCCACCCAAGGTTTCCGTGAGGTTACCGGAGGTTTTTGTCAGTCTCCCTAATGGTCAAAAGTGGTTTCCGCTTCTTCTATGTTCCGCCGACTATTTAAAAAAATTAAAAACCGGCCGCGACTGAAAATAGGTTGTCGTTTTGAAAATCGGTAATTTTTTAGTTGAAGCCGGTTACGATGCTAGTTGAAGGTGGTTGCCGGAGGTTGCAGGTAGTGGAAGCTCTTACCTTCCACTACCTGCAACGTCCGGCAACCACCTGCAACCTCCGGGAACCGCACGGAAACCTTGGGTGGGGCGCAAAGTCTCCAGAGGTTCCCGTTCAGGTTTCCTAAGTGGGACAGGGGCATAAGTGGGACAGGGGCATTAAACACTACAACCTCAAATAAGCTCTGAATTATTTTTTTTAAACAATATTTATAAATATATGAATCGTATGTGTCCGAAAAGAAGCAGGAAGAAGCCAATGCTTATTAATTCCAACCCCTTATTCAACTGCTTATAATTATCTAATGTAGACTATTATTGTTATTCAAGACCTCAGCGGTGGAACAGGCGGAGGACGATGGCTGACCTTAGTGGAGCGTCACAACGGCTGGGAAGGCGGATGAAGGCTGCAGCAGAAAAGGGTCTCCGGTCGTCTTGGACTCCACCCCACTGGATCCTGACCCAGATCTGTCAAGGACCGTGGGGTGTCTGTCTGTGCACCAGTCTCCCCACGTTAAACAAAGTCACGCACAGGCGTCCTCCATATAGGGAATAGCACCCTGGAGACACCCATGGTCAGCCACGACCGAAGGGGGCCTAAGGATTATTGTTATTAGTGCACTGTTATCGTTATTATATTAATGATCTGGATGAGGGAATTGAAGGCAATATCTCCAAGTTTGCGGATGACACTAAGCTGGGGGGCAGTGTTAGCTGTGAGGAGGATGCTAGGAGACTGCAAGGTGACTTGGATAGGCTGGGTGAGTGGGCAAATGTTTGGCAGATGCAGTATAATGTGGATAAATGTGAGGTTATCCATTTTGGTGGCAAAAACAGGAAAGCAGACTATTATCTAAATGGTGGCCGACTAGGAAAAGGGGAGATGCAGCGAGACCTGGGTGTCATGGTACACCAGTCATTGAAAGTGGGCATGCAGGTGCAGCAGGCAGTGAAGAAAGCGAATGGTATGTTAGCTTTCATAGCAAAAGGATTTGAGTATAGGAGCAGGGAGGTTCTACTGCAGTTGTACAGGGTCTTGGTGAGACCACACCTGGAGTATTGCGTACAGTTTTGGTCTCCAAATCTGAGGAAGGACATCATTGCCATAGAGGGAGTGCAGAGAAGGTTCACCAGACTGATTCCTTGGATGTCAGGACTGTCTTATGAAGAAAGACTGGATAGACTTGGTTTATACTCTCTAGAATTTAGGAGATTGAGAGGGGATCTTATAGAAACTCACAAAATTCTTAAGGGGTTGGACAGGCTAGATGTAGGAAGATTGCTCCCGATGTTGCGGAAGTCCAGGACAAGGGGTCACAGCTTAAGGATAAGGGGGAAATCCTTTAAAACCGAGATGAGAACAACTTTTTTCACACAGAGAGTGGTGAATCTCTGGAACTCTCTGCCACAGAAGGTAGTCGAGGCCAGTTCATTGGCTATATTTAAGAGGGAGTTGGATGTGGCCCTTGTGGCTAGGGGGATCAGAGGGTATGGAGAGAAGGCGGGTACAGGATACTGAGTTGGATGATCAGCCATGATCATATTGAATGGCGGTGCAGGCTCGAAGGGCCGAATGGCCTACTCCTGCACCTAATTTCTATGTTTCTATGTTTCTATGTTATCTTTATGTGCGCGTGTATATATATTTTTCACACAGACTCTGAGTCTGTGGAATTCTCTGCTTCAGAGGGCAGTGGAGGCCAGTTCTCTGGATGCTTTCAAGAGAGTTAGATAGAGCTCTTAAAGATAGTGGAATCAGATGGTATGGGGAGAAGGCAGGAAAGGGGTACTGATTCAGCCATGATCACATTGAATTATGGTACTGGCTCGAAGGGCCGAATGGCCTATTACACTTATTGTCTATTGTCTATTATCTATTATATATATATATATATATGTGTATATGTGAGTATGTGTATCTACACACACACTGAACTTTTTCAGTAGCATTTATTGTATTGTTTACAGTGTACTGTATTTACATATTCTGTCGTGCTGTTGCAAGTAAGAATTTCATTGTTCTATGTGGGACATATGACAATAAAACACTCTTGCCTCCAGCGGCTCATTCCATACACCCACCACACTTTGTGTTAAAGTTACCTGTAAGGTTCCTATTAATTCCTTCCCCCCTCATCTTAAACCTCGATTCCCCTACTCTGGGCAAGAGACTCTGTGCATCTATCCGATCTATTCCTCTCATAATTTTGTACAACTCAATAAGATCACCCCTCATCGTTCTGAGCTCCAAGGAATAAAATCTGAGCCTGCTCAACCTCTCTCTATAGAAACATAGAAAATAGGTGCAGGAGGCCATTCGGCCCTTCAACAATACAATACATACAATACAATACCATTTATTGTCATTGCCCTTCGAGCCAGCACCGTCATTCATTGTGATCATGGCTGATCGTCCCCTATCAATAACCCGTGCCTGCCTTCTCCCCATATCCCTTGACTCCACTAGCCCCTAAAGCTCTATCTAACTCTCTCTTAAATCCATCCAGTGATTTGGCCTCCACTGCCCTCTGTGGCAGGGAATTCCACAAATTCACAACTCTCTGGGTGAAAACATTTTTTCTCACCTCAGTCTTAAATGACCCCTTTATTCTAAGACTGTGGCCCCTGGTTCTGGACTCGCCCAACATTGGGAACATTTTTCCTGCATCTAGCTTGTCCAGTCCTTTTATAATTTTATATGTTTCTATAAGATCCCCCCCAAAGGACAAAGGACAAAGGACATTTATTGTCACATACACCAATTGGTGGAGTGAAATTTGAGGTCTGGCCCTCGAGTCCTGGAAACATCCTCGTAAATCTTCTCCGCACCATTTCCAGCTTGACAACATCTTTCCTATGGCATGGTGCCCGGAACTGAACACAATACTCTAAATGCGGCCTCAACAACATCTTATACAACTGCAACATGACCTCCCAACTTCTACCCTAAATGTAGCCATAAAAAAGATGGAGTAACTCAGCGGGACAGGCAGCATCACTGGAGAGAAGGAATGGGTGTTGTTTCGGGTCAAGACCCTTCTTCAGACTACCCTCAATAATCTGAAGCCCATGATCTCATTCCCTCCGTTCCCTCCTTATCCTTCTGTAAGGTAACAAATAATCTTTCATACGTGCTCGGACATTAGATCACTTACAACCTTTCCTTGGTAGACAAAAGTGCTGGAGAAACCAAGCGGGTGCAGCAGCATCTATGGAGCGAAGGAAATAGGCAACTTTTCGGCCAAAATCCACTCCGAAGAAGGGTTTCGGCCCGAAACAGTGCCTATTTCCTTCACTCCATAGATGCTGCCGTACCCGCTGAGTGTCTCCAGCACTTTTTTGTCTACCTTCGATTTTCCAGCATCTGCAGTTCCTTCTTAAACAAATTACAACCTTTCCTTGACTGAAATTGTTTTCAGATACTTCCTCCTTTTGGACTGTTCAATTATTGGATTGGTTTATTATTGTCATGTACCGAGATACAATATCGGGTTCGATCCCGACTACGGGTGCTGTCTGTACGGAGTTTGCACGTTCTCCCCGTGACCTGCGTGGGTTTTCTCCGGGTGCTCCGGTTTCCTCCCACATTCCAAAGACCTACAGGTTTGCAGGTTAATCGTCTTGGTATAATTGTAATTTGTTCCTAGTGTGTGTAGGATTGTGTTAGTGTGCGGGGATCGCTGGTCGGTGCGGACTCGTTGGGCCGAAGGGCCTGTTTCCGCGCTGTATCTCTAAACTAAGCTAAACATGTTCATAAGTTATTGGAGCAGAATTAGGCCATTCAGTCCATCTAGTCTACTCCGCTGATCTATCTTTCCCTCTCAACCCAATTCTCCTGCCTTCTCCCCATAACCTTAGACAACCTTACTAATGAAGGATATGTCAATCTCCGCTTAAAATATACCCAATGACTTGATTTCCGCAGCAAGTGGAATTCATACAGTGAAAGGCTTTTGTGTGTGTGTGTGCTATCCAATTAAATCCAAAACCAGGGGCCACAGTTTAAGAATAAGGGGTAAGCCATTTAGAACGGAGACGAGGAAACACTTTTTCTCACAGAGAGTGGTGAGTCTGTGGAATTCTCTGCCTCAGAGGGCGGTGGAGGCAGGTTCTCTGGATACTTTCAAGAGAGAGCTAGATAGGGCTCTTAAAAATAGCGGAGTCAGGGGATATGGGGAGAAGGCAGGAACGGGGTACTGATTGGGGATGATCAGCCACGATCACATTGAATGGTGGTGCTGGCTCGAAGGGCCGAATGGCCTACTCCTGCATCTATTGTCTATTGTCTATTGTCTAAATCCAATTAAATTAGGAGGCGGCACAGTGTGCAGCAGGTGGAACCACTGCCTCTCAGCGCCAGAGACCCGGGTTCCATCATGACCTGTTCGGGTGCTGACAGTGTGGAGTTTGCACGTTCTCCACGTGACATTTCTGGGTTTCATCCGGGTGCTCCAGTTTCCACCCACGTCCCACGGATGTGCGGCTTTGTGAATTGTCCCGAGCGTGGAACGAAGGGATGTGAAAGTGGGATGACGTGGGCACGGTGTGGACTCGGTGGGCCGAAGGGCCTGTTTCCATGCTGTATATTTCAATCAAATGAGATAATATACTGCATGTACACAGTCAAGTAAGGCACAAGTACAACAATAGACAATAGACAATGGGTGCAGGACAATGGGTGCATTCAGCTCTTCGAGCCAGCACCGCCATTCACTGTGATCAGGGCTGATCATCCCCAATCAGTACCCCGTTCCTGCCTTCCCCCCCATATCCACTGACTCCGCTATCTTCAAGAGGCCTATCTAGCTCTCTCTTGAAAACATCCAGAGAACAGGTAGATTAGTTTAGTTCAAACAGCGAGGAAACAGGCCCTTTGGCCCACCGAGTCTGCGCTGACCACCCATCACCCATACACTAGTTCAGGATAAAGGTGAGGTCTTTTAGGACTGAGATGAGAAAAACATTTTTCACACAGAGAGTGGTGAATCTCTGGAATTCTCTGCCACAGAAGGTAGTTGAGGCCAGTTCATTGGCTATATTTAAGAGGGAGTTAGATGTGGCCCTTGTGGCTAAAGGGATCAGGGGGTATGGAGAGAAGGCAGGTACAGGATACTGAGTTGGATGATCAGCCATGATCATATTGAATGGCGGTGCAGGCTCGAAGGGCCGAATGGCCTACTCCTGCACCTATTGTCTATGTTTCTATGTTTCTATGACCTGCAAACCTGCTCGTCTTTGGGATGTGGGACGAAACTGGAGCAGCCGGAAGGAAACCCACACGGTCACGGGGAGAACGTGCAAACTCCGTGCAGACAGCGCCCGTGGTCAGGATCGAACGGTGAGGCAGCAACTCCACCGCTGCACCACCGTGCCACCTTAATTGGAATACTGGGTGGATATTGGGATATTGGGGCAGAACAGGAGTTGGAATTCTTTTATATCTTTCGCAAGGCACAATATTTATCCAAACTCCCTGCCATTTCCATAACTCCCAGCAATTAGGTCCCCCCATCCCTTGTTCCAAGGAGTCAACATTTACCTTGGCTCCTCTCTTCATGTTTATAAAGATACAGAAGCTCTTATGCTCTGTTAATGTTTTTACAACTCGTTTACTCTCATAACCCACTTTAGTTTTCATGTAAGTTTTAGCTGCTTCTGAAAATGTTGGCTGACCGCTAACCATCACGACGTTAGAGCGTTTACACGTCTCGCTGCGTTAACAAGCTTAAAAATGAGGTTGGTTGGTGCAGGAAGGAACTGCAGATGCTGGTTCGACAAAAAGATAGAGATGCGAAAAGCTGGAGTAACTCGAGCGGCACGGTGGCGCAGCAGTAGAGTTGCTGCCTTGCAGCGCTTGCCGTGCCAGAGACACGGGTTCGATCCTGACAATGGGTGGAGTTTGAACGTTCCCCCTGTGACCGAGGGGTGCTTCGGTGTCAATAGACAACAGACAATAGGTGCAGGAGTTGGCCATTCGGCCCTTCGAGCCAGCACCGCCATTCACTGTGATCATGGCTGATCATCCACAATCAGTACCCCGTTCCTGCCTTCTCCCCATATACCCTGACTCCGCTATCTTTAAGAGCCCTATCTAGCTCTCTCTTGAAAGCATCCAGAGAACCGGCCTCCACCGCCCTCTGAGGCAGAGAATTCCACACTCACACTCACAACTTAGGTGTACAAATTTGGTCGTCTAATTATAGGAAGTCAACAAATAGAGAGAGTACAGAGGAGATTTACTAGAATGTTCCCCCTTCCTGCTTTTTCCCCATATCATTTGATTCCTTTAGCCATAAGAACTGAATCTGACTCTCTCTTGAAAACATCCAATGAATAGGCCTCCACTGCCTTTTGTGGCAGAGAATTCCACAGACTCACCACTCTCTGTGTGAAAAAGTATTTCCTCGTCTCCGTTCTAAATGGCTTACCCCTTATTCTTAAACTGTGGCCCCTGGTACAGGACTCCCCCAACATCCTCCCACACTCCAAAGAGGTGCGGGTTTGTAGGTTAATTGAGTGTCTGTAAAATTGCTTGTTGTGTAAGGAGTGGGTGAGAAAGTGGGATAACATAGAACTAGTGTGAACGGGTGCTCGATTGTTGGTGTACACTCTTTGAGCCAATGGGCTTGTTTCCACGCTGTAAACATGTCCATCTTTCTAAACTAAACTAAACTAAACTAAACAAAAATATACTAAAATACACTAAACATCTAAACGACATTTGGACAGATACGTTGATCGAAGAAGTTTAGAGGGATATGGGCCAAACTTTTTCACCCAGAGAAAAAACTTTTTCACCCAGAGAAGAAACTTTTTCACCCAGAGAGTTGTGAATTTGTGGATTTCCCTGCCACAGAGGACAGTGGAGGCCAAGTCACTGGATGGATTTAAGAGAGAGTTACTGTAGATAGAGCTCTAGGGGCTAGTGGAGTCAAGGGATATGGGGAGAAGGCAGGCACGGGTTATTGATAGGGGACGATCAGCCATGATCACAATGAATGGTGGTTCTGGCTCGAAGGGCCAAAAGGCCTCCTCCTGCACCTATTTTCTATGTTTCTATGTTTCCAAACACGGACAGATTAGACTAGATCAGGTTCCCTCCTCTCTGGTTCACTTCTGTTCAGTTCAGCTCAGTTTAGTTTATTGTCACGTGTACCGAGGTACAGTGAAAAGCTTTTGTTGCGTGCTAACCAGTCAGCGGAAAGACAATACATGATTACAATTGAGCCGTTTACTGTGTACAGATACATGATAAAGGAATAAGGTTGAGTGCAAGATACAGCCAGTAACGTCCGATCAAAGATAGTCCGAGGGTCTCCAATGAGGTAGATAGTAGTTCAGGACTGCTCTCTAGTTGTGGTAGGATGGTCCAGTTGCCTGAGTTTAGTTCAGTTAAGAGATACAGAGTGGAAACAGGCCCTTCGGCCCACTGAGTCCGTACAGACCAGCGATCCCCGCACACTAACACTATCCTACACACACTGGGGACAATTTACAATTACACCAAGCCAATTAACCTACAAACCCAGTGGCGGACTGGCCAGGGTGTCAGCTTGCCCGATGGCCTCTGATGAAGTGGGCCCCCTTTGTCTCCTGGCAACCAATATTGTTAGACCCAGTCCGCCACTGTACAAACCTGTACGTCTCTGGAGTGTGGGAGGAAACTGGAGATCTCAGGGAAAACCCACGCAGGTCACGGGGAGAACATACAAGCTCCGTACAGACAGCACTCGTAGTCGGGATCGAACCCGCGACTCTGGCACTGAAAGCGCTGTAAGACACCAACTCTACCGCTGCGCCACCGTGTTGCCTGGGCAGAAACTGTCCCTGAATCTGGAGGTGTGCATTTTCACTCTTCTGTAACTCTTGTTGGATGGGGGAGGGGAGAAGAGGGAGGGACCGGATCTGTCTTCAGTGGCCGGGCTCGGCCGATGGGGCATCATGGGCAAGTTGGGCCGAAGGGCCTATTTCCTCGCTGTGACTCCATGCCACTTGGACAGGCACATGGAAGGAAAGGTTACATAGAAACATAGAAAATAGGTGCAGGAGTAGGCCATTCGGCCCTTCGAGCCTGCACCGCCATTCAATATGATCATGGCTGATCATCCAACTCAGTATCCCGTACCTGCCTTCTCTCCATACCCCCTGATCCCTTTAGCCACAAGGGCCACATCTAACTTCCTATTAAATATAGCCAATGAACTGGCCTCAACTACCTTCTGTGGCAGAGAATTCCAGAGATTCACCACTCTCTGTGTGAAAAATGTTTTTCTCATTTCGGTCCTAAAAGACTTCCCTCTTATCCTTAAACTGTGACCCCTTGTCCTGGACTTCCCCAACATCAGGAATAATCTTCCTGCATCTAGCCTGTCCAACCCCTTAAGAATTTTGTAAGTTTCTATAAGATCCCCCCTCAATCTTCTAAATTCTAGCGAGTACAAGCCGAGTACTAGCGAGTTATAGAGGGATACGGGCCGAACGCGGGCAGGCAGATGGGACTATCTTAGACGGGGATCTAGTTCGGATGAGTTGGGCTGAAGGGCCTGTTTCCGTGCTGTGTAACTGTGACTCACAATGTGGTGGGAAATGGACAGTCAGCCTAGTTTTGACCCGAAACATCGCCTGTTCATTCATTCCACGGACGATGCCTGAATCGTTTAGTTCGTCAAGTCAAGTCAAGTCAAGTTTATTTGTCACATACACATACGAGATGTGCAGTGAAATGAAAGTGGCAATGCTCGCGGACTTTTGTGCAAAAAGACAAACAACCAAACAACCAAACAAACTATAAACACAATCATAACACACATATTCTTTTACATAATAAATAATGGAAGGAAAAACGTTCAGTAGAGTTAGTCCCTGGTGAGATAGGCGTTTACAGACCGAATGGCCTCTGGGAAGAAACTCCTTCTCAACCTCTCCGTTCTCACCGCATGGCAACGGAGGCGTTTGCCTGACCGTAGCAGCTGGAACAGTCCGTTGCAGGGGTGGAAGGAAGGGGTCTCTCATGATATTGTTGGCTCTGGAGTTGCACCTCCTGATGTATAGTTCCTGCAGGGGGGCGAGTGAAGTTCCCATAGTACGTTCGGCCGAACGCACTACTCTCTGCAGAGCCTTCTTGTCCTTTGCAGAGCAATTCCCAAACCAGATGGTAATATTCCCGGACAAGATGCTTTGCACCGCCGCTGCGTAAAAGCACTGGAGGATCCTCGGAGACACTCTGAATTTCCTCAATTGCCTGAGGTGGTAAAGGCGCTGCCTTGCCTTACTCACGAGTGCTGAGGCGTGTGATGCCCATGTCATATCCTCGGAGATGTGGACTCCCAGATATTTAAAACAGTTCACCCTATCCACAGGATCCCCATTTATCCTCAATGGTGTGTACGTCCCCGGATGATGTGCCCTCCTAAAGCCCACGATCAGCTCCTTCGTTTTTTTGGTGTTCAAGAGGAGGCTGTTGTCCTGGCACCAGAGTGCTAGATCAGCCACCTCCTCCTGGTAGGCCTTCTCGTAGTTGTCTGAGATCAGGCCCACCATCACAGTGTCATCAGCAAACTTAATTAATGAGTTGGAGCTGAACCTAGCCACACAGTCATGTGTGTACAGGGAGTACAATAGGGGGCTGAGGACGCAACCCTGGGGCGATCCTGTGCTCAGGGTGAGGGACCGATGTATTTCCTCCCATCTTGACTACCTGGGGCCTGGCGGTGAGAAAGTCGAGGACCCAGGCACACAGGGAGGTGTTGAGCCCCAATTCCATTAGCTTCCCGGCCAGTCTGGTGGGGACTATCGTGTTGAAGGCTGAACTGTAGTCTATGAACAGCATCCTCACGTAGCCCCCCTTCTGGCTGTCCCGATGGGAGAGAGCGGTGTGCAAGACCTGGGAGACCGCATCGTCCGTGGATCTGTTCGGACGGTATGCGAACTGCAACGGGTCCATGTTGCGAGGGGGGAAGGCGCAGATGTGTTTCTTCACCAGCCTCTCAAAGCATTTCATGACAAGTTACAGCAGCACTTTGTGTTTTGCTCTTTAAATAAACATTTGTAAACATGCTGAGGTTGTAGGGTGTTTGCTAGACCACTGGTTGTGAATCGAAGGGCCGAATGGCCTACTCCTGCACCTAATTTCTATGTTTCTATATCTACCTCAAACTGTGGCTTCCTAGTGCTTTCACCAAATATATTCATCGTTAGAAGCTACCTTAGTTTAGTTTAGAGATACAGCGTGGAAACAGGTCCTTCGGCCCACCGAGTCCGCGTCCCCCAGCCATCCCCGCGCACTAACGCTATCCTACACACACTAGGGACAATTTACATTTACACCAAGCCAATTAACCTACAAACCAGTACGTCTTTCGCATGTGGGAGGAAACCGAAGATCTCGGAGAAAACCCCACGCAGGCCACAGGGAGAACGTGCAAACTCCGTGCAGACAGCACCCGTAGTCTAGTTTAGTCTATTTTAGTTTCGTTTATTATTGTCACGTGTGCCAAGGTACAGTGAAAAGCTTTTGTAGTCAGAATCTAACCAGTGTCCCTGGCGCTGTAAGCTCTGTAATGGGCCTGCGCGTGCATGCGTGTGCGTGTATGTATGTGACTTGTCGATGCAGCCCAGACCATCACACAAACTAACCTCCCTTCCATTGACTCCATCTACACCTCGTGCTGCCTCAGCAAGGCCAGCAGCATCATCAAGGACCAGTCTCACCCCGGCCACTCCCTCTTCTCCCCTCTCTCATCAGGCACGAGGTACAGAAGTGTGAAAACGCACACCTCCAGATTCAGGGACAGTTTCTTCCCAGCTGTTATCGGGCAACTGAATCATCCTACCACAACCAGAGAGCGGTCCTGAACTACAATACACCTCATTGGTAACCCTGGAACTAATCTTTGATCGGACTTTACTGGCTTTACCTTGCATTAAATGTTTTTCCCTTATCCTGTATCTGTACACTGTGAATGGCTCGGTTGTAATCATGTCCTGTCTTTCCGCTGACTGGTTAGCACGCAACAAAAGCTTTTCACTGTACCTCGGTACACGGGACAATAAACTCAACTGAAACTGTATGTATGTATAGGTGTGTTTCTATGTAGATACACACTGTACACGGGACATTGTTCTAGGTGATTACATTGTTTACAGTGTACTATGTTTACATATTGTGTTGTGCTGCTGCAAGTAAGAATTTCATTGTTCTATCTGGGACACTCGACAATAAAACACTCTGGACTCTTGACTCTTGGTACATAAATAAATACATACATACATACACACACACACACACACACACACACACACACACACACACACACACACATACATACACACGCACACACACATACATACACACACACACATGCATACATGCATACATGCATGCATGCATACATACACACATAAACGCATACATACATGCATACATACATACATACATACACACCTACATACATATATACATACACACATACACACATATATATATATACATACATACACACACAAGCACACATACATACATACATATATACATACATACACACGCAAAAGCATACATACATACATATATACATACATACATGCGTAGATACATACATATGTACATACATACATAATGTACGTACATACATACATATATACATATTTACATATATACATGCATACACTCATGCATACACACATATACATACATACATACACACATACATACACATACATACACACATATACATATACATACATACACACATATATACACACACATATGCATACACACACATACGTACATACACACATACTTACATGCACACATATATACATACATACATACATACATACATACATACATACATACACACACACATACACACATACATACACACATACATACACGCATACATACACATAAAACTAGCAAACAAACAATAATAGTGCAAAAACACAAAATCAAAACCAATGCTCAATAAAACCTAGTTAGTTAAGCAGGTTAGTTTAGATACTAGTTCAGAACAGAGAATAGTACAGCACAGGAACGGGCCCTTCGACCCGCACTGTCTGTGCCGAACATGATGCCAAGTTAAACTCATCTCATCTGCCTGCACGTGATCCACATCCCTCTATTCCCCGCACTTCCATGTGCCTGTCTAAAAGCCTCTTAAACACCACTCTCGTATCTGCCTTCACCCCTGGCAATGTGTTCCAAGCCCCCACACCGCCATGATATTTCCCCCCTCTCACCTTACAGCTATGCCCTCTAGTGTGGGGACATTTCCATCCTGGGAAAAGGTTTGTGACTCTCGTCCCTATCTACGCCTCTCATAATTTTATATACTTCTATCAACTTTTCCCCTCAACATCTGACGTTGCAGAGAAAATGATACAAGTTTATCCAATTTCTCCTTGTAGCTGAAATGCATGATTCCGGGCAGCATTCTGGTAAACCTCCTCTGCACCCTCTCCAAAGCCTCCACATACTTCCTGTAATGGGGCGACCAGAACTGCACACAATGACAATAGACAATAGACAATAGGTGCAGGAGTAGGCCATTTGGCCCTTCGAGCCAGCACCGCCATTCAATGTGATCATAGCTGATCATCCCCAATCAGTACCCCGTTCCTGCCTTCTCCCCATATCCCCTGACTGCTATCTTTAAGAGCCCTATCGAGCTCTCTCTTGAAAGTATCGAGAGAACCTGCCTCCACCGCCCTCTGAGGCAGAGAATTCCACAGACTCACCACTCTCTGTGAGAAAAAGTGTTCCTGTGATGAAATCCTGTCACGCTGCGCAGTACCGCGCGCAACTCCACACTCCTCCACGCCACTCCATGCGCCCGTCCCGCGCTACCCACACGCTACCAGGTCGCGTAAATGGCGCGCAAATGACGGCCAAGATCGACAGGCCCTTAACTCAGCGGGACAGGCAGCATCTCTGGAGAGAAGGAATGGGTGACGTTTCAGGTCGAGACTCTTCTTCAGACTGAGAGTCAGGGGAGAGGAAGACGCAGAGATATGGAAGGGTGAGGTGTGAAAACGGCAGATCAAAGGGAACGATGATCAAGGAAATGTAGAATGGTTCATTGTTAGCTGATTGTAACAAACCCTTTGGCCCAATTTGTCCGTGTCAACCAGATACCCCATCCATGCTCATCTAATCTGCTCGTGACATGGAAACGTCACCCATTCCTTCTCTCCAGAGATGCTGCCTGACCCGCTGAGTTACTCCAGCATTTTGTGTCTATCTTCGGTGTCAACCAGCGTCTGCAGTTCCTTCCTACACATTAAGTCGAAACAATAAGGCGGCACGGTGGCGCAGCGGTAGAGTTAGAAACATAGAAAATAGGTGCAGGAGTAGGCCATTCGGCCCTTCGAGCCTGCACCGCCATTCAATATGATCATGGCTGATCATCCAACTCAGTATCCTGTACCTGCCTTCTCTCCATACCCCCTGATCCCTTTAGCCACAAGGGCCACATCTAACTCCCTCTTAATTATAGCCAATGAACTGGCCTCAACTACCTTCTGTGGCAGAGAATTCCACAGATTCACCACTCTCTGTGTGAAAAATGTTTTTCTCATCTCGGTCCTAAAAGATTTCCCCCCTTATCCTTAAACTGTGACCCCTATGTAACCCCTAAACTGTGACCCCTAAACTGTACCCTACACTGACTACTGAAGACAGATATAAAATGCAGGAGTAACTGCCTTACAGCGCTTACAACGCCCGAGACCCGGGTTCGATCCCGACTACGGGCGCTGTCTGTACGGAGTTTGTACGTTCTCCCCGTGCCCTGCGTGGGTTTTCTCCGAGATCTTTAGTTTCCTCCCACACTCCAAAGACGTGCAGGTTTGTAGGTTAATTGGCTTGGTGTAAATGTAAAATTGCCCCGAGTGGGTGTAGGATAGTGTTTCTGTGCGGGGATCGCTGGTCGGCGCGGACCCAGTCGGCCGAAGGGCCTGATTCCGCGTTGTATCTCTAAAATAAACGATCAGCCATGATCACATTGAATGGCGGTGCTGGCTTGAAGGGCCGAATGACTACTCCTGCACCTATTGCCTATTGCCTATTGTCTATTGTCTATTGAGACAAAACTTAACAAAACTAAACTAAATTAAACAAAACTAAACTGAACAAAACTAATCGTTTCGCTGAACACCTCCGCTCAGTCCGTCTTAACCACCTGATCTCCCGGTGGCTCAGCACTTCAACTCCCCCTCCCATCCCCACACTGACCTTTCTGTCCTGGGCCTCCTCCATTGTCAGGGTGAGGCCCAACACAAATTGGAGGAACAGCACCTCATATTTCGCTGGGGGCAGCTTACACCCCAGCGGTATGAACATTGACTTCTCTAACTTCAAATAGCCCTTGCTTTCCCTCTCTCTCCATCCCCTCCCCCTTCCCAGTTCTCCCACCAGTCTTACTGTCGCCGCCTACATTCTATCTTTGTCCCGCCCTGACATCAGTCTGAAGAAGGGTCTGAAGAAGGGTGCAGGAAGATTGCTCCCGATGTTGGGGAAGTCCAGGACAAGGGGTCACAGCTTAAGGATAAGGGGGTAATCCTTTAAAACCGAGATGAGAAGAACTTTTTTCACACAGAGAGTGGTGAATCTCTGGAACTCTCTGCCACAGAGGGTAGTCGAGGCCAGTTCATTGGCTATATTTAAGAGGGAGTTAGATGTGGCCCTTGTGGCTAAGGGGATCAGGGGGTATGGAGAGAAGGCAGGTACGGGATACTGAGTTGGATGATCAGCCATGATCATATTGAATGGCGGTGCAGGCTCGAAGGGCCGAATGGCCTCCTCCTGCACCTATTTGAGGCCAGTTCATTGGCTATATTTAAGAGGGTGTTATGTGTGGCCCTTGTGGCTAAAGGTATCAGGGGGTATGGAGAGAAGGCAGGTATAGAATACTGAGTTGGATGATCAGCCATGATCATATTGAATGGCGGTGCAGGCTCGAAGGGCCGAATGGCCTACTCCTGCACCTAATTTCTATGTTTCTATGTTTCTATGACCCGAAACGTCGCCCATTCCTTCTCTCCCGAGATGCTGACTGTCCCGCTGAGTTACTCCAGAGGTTTGTGTCTACCTTCGATTTAAACCAGCATCTACAGTTCCTTCTTACACAAACTAAATCAGTGTTCAGTTTAGTGTCACCGACCGACCTTTGGTACCCTCCGACCCACACCTCTCCCCGCCCCCCCCCCCCCCCCCAACCCCCTCCCCCACCCGTCATTTAGAAACATCCACAACACCAGCCTCAATTACAGCCTTCTGAGCTGATAGATCACAGAAGGACAGGGGAGGGCAGCTGATCTTATCGGGGCCTTAATGGATCGCAAATGTGTCGCACACCACTGCACATGACACTCGCCACAAAACCCACCCGCCAGGGCAACAGAGAGAGAGAGACCAGGAACGCCATCCCTTCCTTTCCTTAAACTGGGAATTCCTTGCACGCACGGAACTCCCTTCGACGGTCTCCCTCCCTCTTGGCACTGAGACCACCCGCCCCCCCCGTCCGTCCGTTTCAAAGAATACACTTTGCAAAAACAGCAGAAAAGCACTCTCTGCCCTCTGCAACATTATCAACACATCTGTGTAACTATTTACATTTGTGAAGCTTACTCATGTCATTTCTTGTTCGTACGAATTATCCCGAAGTATATCAGTCCGAAGCAAAGGTCCTGTAGCGGAGCAAGATTTAGCCCTTGTGGCTAAAGGGATCAGGGGGTATGGAGAGAAGGCAGGTACAGGATACTGAGTTGGATGATCAGCCATGATCATATTGAATGGCGGTGCAGGCTCGAAGGGCCGAATGGCCTACTCCTGCACCTATTGTCTATGTTTCTATGTTTCTATGATAGACCACTCGACGAAAAAGACGTAGTACGGACATGGGCAGATTCATGGGTAATTTTCGGCCCCATTTCCGTAACCGGCTTCCGTCTCCGCACCAAAGATCCCATAGGATACTAGTGCGGAGACGGAAGCTGGTTACGGAAACATCCTCGTAAAAATAAAAGTTCTTTGGGAAAAACCTTCTCCTCATTTTCAGAATTATAATTTATTAACACAAACTGTTCCCCCGCAACGTTGATTACACTGCGGGTCGGGTCGGGTCGGGTCGGGTCGGGTTACTGAAATGGATGAAAAAAAGGCCCATGTTCTGCTCCATTGCGTACTACACGTCAGCCCATTGCATTTAGCAGGAGTGGTCTATCTTGCTCCGCTATAGGATCTTTGGTCCGAAGAAGGGTCTCGACCCGAAACGTCACCAGTCTGAAGAAGCATAGTTGTGGTCAAGAAGGCTTTCTGCACATTGGCCTTCATCAGTCAGGGTAACAAGTATAGAAGTTGGGACAGGCACAGAATGCTGGGGTAACTCAACGGGACAGGCAGCATCTCTGGAGAGAAGGTGTAAACCAGCATCTGCAGTTCCATCCTACATATCTCCTCATAGTTTAGTTTGTTTAGTTTGATTTCGTTTAGATTAGTGTAGTTTATTGTCACGTGCATCGAGGTACAGGGAAAAGCTTTTTGTTTTGTGTGCGATGCAGTTAAATGAAAGACCATCCATGATCACAATCGAGCCATTTTACAGTGCGCAGAAGCGGAATGTAGGGAATAACGTTTAGTGCAAGATAAAGTCCAAAAAAGTCAGATTAAAGATAATCCGAGGGGCTTCAAAGAGTTAGATGGTAGCTCAGGACCACTCTCTAGTTGTTGATAGGATGGTTCAGTTGCCTGATAACAGCTGGGAAGAAACTGTCCCTGAATTTTCACACTTCTGTACCTCTTGCCTGATGGGAGAGGGGAGAAGAGGGAATGGCCGGGGTGTGACTGGTCATTGATTATGCTGCTGGCCTTGCCGAGGCAGCGTGAGGACTATCGTATCAGCCTCCACCACCCCCAGATTCAGGAAACATGTTCCCGATGTTGGGGGAGTCCAGAACCAGGGGCCACAGTTTAAGAATAAGGAGAAAGCCATTTAGAACGGAGACAAGGAAGAACTTTTTCACACAGAGAGTTGCGAGTCTGTGGAATTCTCTGCCTCAGAAGGCGATCGAGGCCGATTCTCTGGATGCTTTCAGGAGAGAGCTAGATAGGGCTCTTAAATATAGCGGAGTCAGGGGATCTGGGGGAGAAGGCAGGAACGGGGTACTGATTGGGGATGATCAGCCATGATCACATTGAATGGCGGTGCTGGCTGGAAGGGCCGAATGGCCTACTCCTACACCTATTGTCTATTGTCTGTTGTAACTCCTGGCAGCATGCTCCAGGCACTCACCGCCCTCTGTGTAAAAAACCCGCCCCGCACATCCCCTTTTCGTTCCCCCTCTCAGTTTAAAGCTATGCCCTCTAGTGGTTGAAATTTCCATTTGGGGGAAAATAGATCTGTCCTCGCTATCTGTGCCTCTCATAACTGTATATCTTTCCCTCAGGTCTCCCCTCAGTCGACAACACTCCGGAGAAAACAATCCAAGATTGTCCAACCTCTCAGAAACATAGAAACATAGAAAATAGGTGCAGGAGTAGGCCATTCGGCCCTTCGAGCCTGTACCGCCATTCAATATGATCATGGCTGATCATCCAACTCAGTATCCTGTACCTGCCTTCTCTCCATACCCCCGATCCCTTTAGCCACAAGGGCCACATCTAACTCCCTCTTAAATATAGCCAATGAACTGGCCTCAACTACCTTCTGTGGCAGAGAATTCCAGAGACTCACTGCTGTGTGAAAAATGTTTTTCTCATCTCGGTCCTAAAAGATTTCCCCCTTATCCTTAAACTGTGACCCCTTGTTCTGGACTTCCCCAACATCGGGAACAATCTTCCTGCATCTAGCCTGTCCAACCCCTTAAGAATTTTGTAAGTTTCTATAAGATCCCCCCTCAATCTTCTAAATTCTAGCGAGTACAAGCCGAGTCTATCCAGTCTTTCTTCATATGAAAGTCCTGACATCCCAGGAATCAGTCTGGTGAACCTTCTCTGCACTCCCTCTATGGCAATAATGTCCTTCCTCAGATTTGGAGACCAAAACTGTACGCAATACTCCAGGTGTGGTCTCACCAAGACCCTGTACAACTGCAGTAGAACCTCCCTGCTCCTAGACTCAAATCCTTTTGCTATGAATGCTAACATACCATTGGCTTTCTTCACTGCCTGCTGCACCTGCATGCCTACTTTCAATGACTGGTGTACCATGACACCCAGGTCTCGTTGCATCTCCCCTTTTCCTAATCGGCCACCCAACAAAAGTGGTCACCTCTGCGTGGAGCCACGGGAGATGGGACAAGGTCCTCAATTAGTGTCTCTCCTCTGTTTTCACCATGGAGAAAGTCATGCAGACTGGGGAACTTGGGACAGTAAATGGGACCGTCCATTCTACGGACTAGAGTATCGACTGTATGAGGGTCGAGGAGGTGCTGAACGTCCTAGTGCGTGTGAAGGCAGATCAATCCCCTGGGCCTGATCAGATATATTATCCGTATCCGGGTTCCATCCTGAACACGGGTGCGGAGTTTGTACGTTCTCCCCGTGACCTGCGTGGGTTTTCTCCGCGTGCTCCGGTTTCCTCCCACACTCGTGACGTGCGGGTAAAGAAACAAAGACGTGCGGGTAAAGATCGTAAACTGTCCCGACCATGTGTAGGATAGTGTTAAGGGCCTGTCCCACACGCATCTCATATTTCGCTTGGGCAGCTTACAGCCCAGTGGTATGAATATTGAATTCTCTCACTTCAGGTAGCCCTCTCTCTCTATCCCTCCCCCACCCAAGTCGCACCAGCTTCTCGTTTTCTTCTTCAGGCAGGATTTCGGCCAGAAACGTTGCCTATTTCCTTCGCTCCATAGATGCTGCTGCACCCGCTGAGTTTCTCCAGCTTTTTTGTATGCCTTCGATTTTCCAGCATCTGCAGTTCCTTCTTAAACAAAATTCTTAACTGATTGGACAAGCTAGATGCAGGGAGATTGTTTCCAATGTTGGGGAAGTCCAGGACAAGGGGTCACAGCTTAAGGATAGAGGAGAAATCCTTTAGAACCGAGATGAGAAGAACATTTTTCACGCAGAGAGTGGTGAATCTGTGGAATTCTCTGCCACAGAAGGTAGTTGAGGCCACAGTTCATTGGCTATATTTAAGAGGGAGTTAGATGTGGCCCTTGTGGCTAAAGGGATCAGGTGGTATGGAGAGAAGGCAGGTACAGGATACTGAGTTGGATGATCAGCCATGATCATATTGAATGGCGGTGCAGGCTCGAAGGGCCGAATGGCCTACTCCTGCACCTATTGTCTATGTTTCTATGTTTCTATGTCTCGGTGAGTTACTCCAGCTTTTTGTGTCTATCTTCGGTTTAAAGTAGCATCTGCAGTTCCTTCCTACACTTAGATGTTGGGATGTTATATTTTAGTTGTACAACAGGCCTGTTTCCATGCTGTATGAATTCATCATCGCTGGCTCGAACTCCAGGAACATCCACCCCAACAGCAACCTGAGGGCAACTTCACCAGACGACTACAGAGGTCCAAGATGGTAACTCACCATCGCCTTCCATAAGACCATAGGATCATACAACGCAGGAGCAGAATTAGGCCATTCGGCCCATCAAGTCTGTCCCTATTCCTCCCATTCAATCATGTCTGATCTATCTTCCCCTCTTAACCCCATTCTCCTGCCTTCTCCCTGTAACTTCTGATGCCCTCACTAATCAAGAACCTACGCTTTTAAAAATACGAAGATAGACACCAAAAACCGAACTCAGTGGGTCAGGCAGCAACTCTGGTGAAAAGGAATAGGCGATGTTTCGGGTTGAAACCCTTCTTCAGACCGAGAGTCAGGGAAAGGGAAACGAGAGATAAAGTGAAAAGCTTTTTTTTTAGTTTCGTTTAGAGGTCCAGTTATAGGGCTGCAGTTGTACAAGGCTCTGGTGAGACCACATCTGGAGTATTGTGTACAGTTTTGGTCTCCTAATTTGAGGAAGGACATCCTTGTGATTGAGGCAGTGCAGCGTAGGTTCACGAGATTGATCCCTGGGATGGCGGGACTGTCATATGAGGAAAGATTGAAAAGACTAGGCTTGTATTCACTGGAGTTTAGAAGGATGAGGGGGTATCTTATAGAGACATATAAAATTATAAAAGGACTGGACAAGCTAGATGCAGGAAAAATGTTCCCAATGTTGGGCGAGTCCAGAACCAGGGGCCACAGTCTTAGAATAAAGGGGAGGTCATTTAAGACTGAGGTGAGAAAAAACTTTTTCACCCAGAGAGTTGTGAATTTATGGAATTCCCTGCCACAGAGGGCAGTGGAGGCCAAGTCACTGGATGGATTTAAGAGGGAGTTAGATAGAGCTCTAGGGGCTAGTGGAGTCAAGGGATATGGGGAGAAGGCAGGCACGGGTTATTGATAGGGGACGATCAGCCATGATCACAATGAATGGCAGTGATGGCTCGAAGGGCCGAATGGCCTCTTCCTGCACCTGTTTTCTATGTTTCTATGAATGAAAGATGAGCAAAAAAGTAGCGATGATCAAAGAAAGGTGGAGCCCACAATGGTCCATTGTTGGCTGTGGACTAGAATCCAACGACTTGGCCTCCTCCGCTGTCTGTGGCATTTAATTCCACAGTTTAGTTCATTACTGCCACGGGTGCCGAGGTACAGTGAAAAGCTTTTTGTTGCGTGCTAACCAGTTAGCGAAAAGACTAGAAATGTTTACAACAAAGCCATCTGCAGTGTACAGGTAAAGGATAAAGGGAATAGTGTTTAGTACAAGATAACGTCCAGTAAAGTCCGATTAAAGATAGTCCGAGGGTCTTCAATGGTTGGGAGATGGTGGGTGAGGCCTGCTCTCTAGTTGGTGATGGGATGGCTCAGTTGCATGATAACAGCTGGGAAGAAACAGTCCCTGAATCTGGAGGTTCACTACCCTCCAGAAGAAAAAAAGTCCTCTTCATCTCCATTCCCAAAGACTGGTAGATATGAGCACAAACGCTGGCCTGACCCCAGACACCAGCATCCCTGTGAACGAAAAGTAATAACTAGCTGACACTTCAGTGTGGTTCTGAAAACGCACACCTCCAGATTCAGAAGGTAGTCTAAAATGCTGGAGAAACTCAGCGGGTGAGGCAGCATCTATCGAGCGAAGGAATAGGTGGCGTTTCGGGTCGAGACCCTTCTTCATGGACAGTTTCTTCCCGGCTGTTATCAGGCAACTGAACCACCCTACCACAACCAGAGAGCAGTCCTGAACTACTATCTACCTCATTGGTGACCCTCGGACTATCTTTGATCGGACTTTGCTGGCTTTACCTTGCACTAAACGTTATTCCCTTATCATGTATCTGTACACTGCGAATGGGTCGATTGTAATCATGTATTGTCTTTCCGCTGACTGGCTATCACACAACAACAGGTTTTCACTGTACCTCGGTACACGTGACAATAAACTAAACTGGACTGGACTGAACTACTGAAGGAGCACTGCACTGCTGGAGATACTGATGGTGGTTTACGTCCTGTCTGCCCTGTGAAGTGTATGTAAAGATTCACCTGGAATGGATGCAAAGAAACTTAAGGTTTCTTTCCAATAACTTCCCTGAAGCAATATAGAAACATAGACATAGAAAATAGGTGCAGGAGTAGGCCATTCGGCCCTTCGAGCCTGCACCGCCATTCAATATGATCATGGCTGATCATCCAACTCAGTATCCCGTACCTGCCTTCTCTCGATACCCCCTGATCCCTTTAGCCACAAGGGCCACATCTAACTCCCTCTTAAATATAGCCAATGAACTAGCCTCAACTACCATCTGTGGCAGAGAGTTCCAGAGATTCACCACTCTCTGTGTGAAAAATGTTTTTCTCATCTCTGTCTTAATGGATTTCCCCCTTATCCTTAAGCTGTGAACCCTTGTTCTGGGCTTCCCCAACATCGGGAACAATCTTCCTGCATCTAGCTTGTCCAACCCCTTAAGAATTGTGTAAGTTTCTATAAGATCCCCCCTCAATCTCCTAAATTCTAGCGAGTATAAGCAGAGTCTATCCAGTCTTTCTTCATATGAAAGTCCTGACATCCCAGGAATCAGTCTGGTGAACCTTCTCTGCACTCCCTCTATGGCAATAATGTCCTTCCTCAGATTTGGAGACCAAAACTGTACACAATACTCCAGGTGTGGTCTCACCAAGACCCTGTACAACTGCAGTAGAACCTCCCTGCTCCTATACTCAAATCCTTTTGCTATGAAAGCTAACATACCATTCGCTTTCTTCACTGCCTGCTGCACCTGCATGCCTACTTTCAATGACTGGTGTACCATGACACCCAGGTCTCGTTGCATCTCCCCTTTTCCTAATCGGCCACCATTCAGATAATAGTCTGCTTTCCTGTTTTTGCCACCAAAGTCGATAACCTCACATTTATCCACATTATACTGCATCTGCCATGCATTTGCCCACTCACCCAGCCTATCCAAGTGACCTTGCAGTTTCCTAGCATCCTCCTCACAGCTAATACTGCCCCCCAGCTTAGTGTCATCCGCAAACTTGGAGATGTTGCCTTCAATTCCCTCATCCAGATCATTAATATATATTGTAAATAGCTGGGGTCCCAGCACTGAGCCTTGCGGTACCCCACTAGTCACTGCAAAGACTATCTCAAAGAACAGATTATTACTCAAACAACCTCCCTTCCATTGACTCCATTTATGCCTGATTGATAGGTTGATTGATTGATTGATTGATTGATTGATTGATTAATTGATTGAATGATTGATCGATTAATTGATTGAATGATTGATCGATTAATTGATTGAATGATTGATCGATTAATTTATTGAATGATTGATCGATTGATCGATTAATTGATTGATTACTCCATCGATTGATTGATTGATTGATTGACCCATCGACTGATTGATTACACCATTGATTGATTGATTGATTGATTGATTGATTGATTGATTGATTCATCGATCCATCGATTGGTTGATATTTTATTAGCACATGTTACAGTATAATTCTTTGTCTTGACAACCACACACAGCGTATGCAAAGAGTTGCCACGTAAAGGCCGTCAACAGTTACAAAGTGTTCAACGTAGTCCCCAATAGTCACTCTTTGTTCTCAGTCGTGCTCCCTCGTCCAACCTCCATGGGTCCTCACGCTGCCTCGGCAAGGCCAGCAGCATAATCAAGGACCAGTCTCACCCCGGCCACTCCCTCTTCTCCCCTCTCCCATCGGGCAAGAGGTACAGAAGTGTGAAAACGCACACCTCCAGATTCAGGGACAGTTTCTTCCCAGCTGTTATCAGGCAACTGAACCATCCTACCCACAACTAGATAGCAGTGCTGAACTACGATCTACCTCGTTGGTGACCCTCAGATTATCTTTATTCGGACTGTCTCAGACTTTATCTTGCACTAAATGTTGTCCCATGTATCCTTTATCTGTACATTGTGGACTGGATAGCTTGCAATCTGAAGCTTTTCACTGTACCTCGTCAGACATGGCAATAGCAAACTAAACTAAACTAGTTCACTAAACTTAATTGCAATTAACAGTAAGCCTGAACCAACCATCTCAAAGAATGGATTGTTAATTTTTTCTCACTGAAAAGTCAATAGATCTTTTATCGTCACATGTGCGAAGTGTAAATGCACAGTGAAACTCGTTTCTTAGAATCAGTCACAAGATCTGAAGTGATAGTAGAATTAGGCTAATTGGCCCATCAAGTCTACTCCCCCATTCAATCATGGCTGATCTACCTCTCCCTCCTAACCCCATTCTCCTGCCTTCTCCCCATAACCACTGACAGCTGAAATAGAGTCATTGTGAGCAGCACGGTGGCACAGTGGTATAGTTGCTGCCTCACAGCGCTTTCAGCACTCAAGACCCCGACTAGGGTTCGATCCCGACTACGGGTGCTGTCTGTACGGAGTTTGTACGTTCTCCCCGTGGCCTGCGTGGGTTTCCTCCCACATCCCCAAAGAGACGTACAGGTTTTGTAGGTTAATTGGCTGTGAAGAAGACTGCAAAAAGTGGTGATCGCTGCCCAGTCCATCACCGGCTCTGACCTCCCCAACGTCGAAGGGATCTATCGTAGTCTCTGCCTCAAAAAGGCAGACAAAATCATCAAGGACCCACACCATCCTGGCCATGCACTCACTTCACCCCTGGTACACCCATGGAAGAAGGTACAGGAGCCTGAAAACTGTAATGTCCAGGTTCAGGAACAGCTTCTTCCCTACAGCCATCAGGCTATTAAACACGACAACCTCAAATAAGCTCTGAGCTACATAGACTATTGTTGTTATTATTGCACTTTTATAGTTTGTTTTTTGTGTGTACGCATGTGTGTGTGCGTGTATATATATTAATATATGATCTATATACATACGTATAGTCTGTGGAATTCTCTGCCTCAGAGGGCGATGCAGGCAGGTTCTCTGGATGCTTTCAAGAGAGAGCTAGATAGGGTTCTTAAAAATAGCGGAGTCAGGGGATATGTGGAGAAGGCAGGAACAGGGTACTGATTGGGGATGATCAGCCATGATCACATTGAATGGCGGTGCTGGCTCGAAGGGCCAAATGGCCTACTCCTGCACCTATTGTCTATTAGAAACATAGAAACATAGAAATTAGGTGCAGGAGTAGGCCATTCGGCCCTTCGAGCCTGCACCGCCATTCAATATGATCATGGCTGATCATCCAACTCAGTATCCCGTACCTGCCTTCTCTCCATACCCTCTGATCCCCTTAGCCACAAGGGCCACATCTAACTCCCTCTTAAATATAGCCAATGAACTGGCCTCGACTACCCTCTGTGGCAGGGAGTTCCAGAGATTCACCACTCTGTGTGAAAAAAGTTCTTCTCATCTCGGTTTTAAAGGATTTCCCCCTTATCCTTAAGCTGTGACCCCTTGTCCTGGACTTCCCCAACATCGGGAGCAATCTTCCTGCATCTAGCCTGTCCAACCCCTTAAGAATTTTGTAAGTTTCTATAAGATCCCCTCTCAATCTCCTAAATTCTAGAGAGTATTGTCTGTTGTATATGTGTAGATGTGAGTATGTGTTCGTACACACACACAGAACTTTTTTTTCTCTCTTGTTTATCATCTTGTTTACAGTGTACTCTGTTTACATATTCTGTTGTGCTGCAGCAAGTAAGAATTTCATTGTTCTATCTGCTACATATGACAATAAAACACTCTTGACCCTTGACTCTCTTGGCTCTTGGTATAAGTGTAAATTGTAAATTGTCCCTAGTGTGTGTGTGTGTGTGTAGGATAGTGTTAGTGTGCGGGGATCGCTGGTCGGGGTGGACTCGGTGGGCCGAAGGGCCCGTTTCCGCGCTGAATCTCTGAACTAAACTAAATGAGTGAGTCGTACAGCATGGAAACAATCCATTCGGCCCAACTTGCCCATGTCCATCAAGATGCCCCATGGCATCATGGAGCCATAGTCCACTGCTGACTTGAATGGCCCTCATCTCGGTGGTCATGAAATGCTTCGTGAGGCTGATCAAGAACCACATCCGCGCCTTCCTCCCTCGTACCATGGATCCGCTGCAGTTCGCATACCATCCAAACAGATCCACGGATGATGCGTTTAAGAAGGAACTGCAGATGCTGGAAAATCGAAGGTACACAAAAATGCTGGAGAAACTCAGCGGGTGCAGCAGCATCTATGGAGCGAAGGGAATAGGCAACGTTTCGGGCCGAAACGTTGCCTATTTCCTTCGCTCCATAGATGCTGCTGTACCCGCTGAGTTTCCCCAGCATTTTTGTGTATCCACGGACGATGCGGTCTCCCAGGTTCTGCACACCGCTCTCTCTCACCTTGACAGCCAGAAGGGGGGCTGTGTGAGGATGCTGTTCATTGATTTCAGTTCAGCTTTCAACATAGTCCCCACCAGATTTGCCGAGAAGCTGCTGGAACTGGGGCTGAACACTCCCCTGTGTGCCTGGGTCCTGGACTTTCTCACCGCCAGGCCGCAGGTGGTCAAGATGGGGAGACGTACCTCCAACCCCCTCACCCTGACCACAGGATCCCCCCCCAGGGTTGCGTCCTCAGCCCCCTACTGTACACCCTGTACACACATGCCTGTGTGGCCAGGTTCAGCTCCAACTCCATCATGACACTGTGGTGGTGGGCCTGATCTCCGATAAAGATGAGAAGGCCTACCGGGAGGAGGTGGCTGATCTGGCACTCTGGTGTCAGGACAACAGCCTCCTCTTGAATGTCACTAAAACTAAGGAGCTGATTGTGGACTTTAGAAGGGCACAACATCCGAGGACGTACATGCCACTGGGGATAAATGGGACTACTGTGGATAGGGTGAGCAGCTTTAAATACCTGGGAGTCCACATCACAGAGAATCTGACATGGACAACACATGCCGTCTGGAGCTGTCTATGCTCCTGGTAGGACCACCCATGGCGGTAAGGTCGAGGGGGAGGTCCCTGACAAAGAGCAATCCAACCAAGACCTCAACGGTGGAACAGGCGGAGGACGATGGCTGACCTTAGTGGAGCGTCACAACGGCTGGGAAGGCGGATGAAGGCTGCAGCAGAAAAGGGTCTCCAGTCGTCTTGGACTCCATGCCACTGGATCCTGACCCAGATCTGTCAAGGACCGTGGGGTGGCTGTCTGTGCACCAGTCTCCCCACGTTAAACAAAGTCACGCACAGGCGTCCTCCATATAGGGAATAGCACCCTGGAGACACCCATGGTCAGCCACGACCGAAGGGAACCTAAGAGGGGTATGGACTAAACGTGAGAAGGTGAGACAAGTGTAAGGTTAGGGGGGGAAAGATTTAATAGGAACCTGAAGGGTAACTTTTTTACACAAAGGGTGGTGTGCATATTGGAACGTGCTGCCGAGGGGGTAGTTGAGGCAGCGACTTGGACAGGTACATGGATAGATGGGATAGGTTTAGGGGGAATGGATAGGATAGGTTTAGGAGGATTATGGGCTAAAAACAGGCAGGTGGGACTAGTACAGATGGGACATGTTGGTTGGTGTGGGCAAGTTTAGAGATACAGGACGGACCTTCTTGCTATTGAGGGAGTGCAGCGTAGGTTTACAAGGTTAATTCCCGGGATGGCGGGACTGTCATATGCTGAGAGAATGGAGCGGCTGGGCTTGTACACTCTGGAGTTTAGAAGGATGAGAGGGTATCTCATTGAAATATATAAGATTGTTAAGGGCTTGGACACGCTAGAGGCAGGAAACATGTTCCCAATGTTGGGGGTGTCCAGAACCAGGGGCCACAGTTTAAGAATAAGGAGTAAGCCATTTAGAACGGAGAAAAGGAAACACGTTTTCTCACAGAGAGTGGTGAGTCTGTGGAATTCTCTGCCTCAGAGGGCGGTGGAGGCCGGTTCTCTGGATGCTTTCAAGAGAGAGCTAGATAGGGCTCTTAAAAATAGCGGAGTCAGGAGATATGGGGAGAAGGCAGGAACGGGGTACTGATTGGGGATGATCATCCATGATCACATTGAATGGCAGTGCTGACTCGAAGGGCCATATGGTCAACTCCTGCATCTATTGTCTATTGTCTATTGTCTATTGGAAGCAGGCCCTTCAGCCCACCGAGTCCACCACCAACCAGCGATCCCTGCACACTAACACCATCCTACACAGACTAGGGACAATTTACACATACGACAACCGCAGGCAGGTGGGACTAGTGTAGATTGGACATGTTGGCAAGTGTGGGTAAGTTGGGCCGAAGGGCCTGTCTCCACGCTGTATGATTCTATGTCTCCACGTGTAGATGCTGTTTTAAACCGAAGATAGACACAAAATGCTGGATGTAACTCGGCGGGTCAGGCAGCATCTCCGGAGAAAAAGAACAGATGGCGTTTTGGGTTGGACAACTTCTTCAGTCTGTGGAGTCCTTCACACCAGACACGCTGCCTGACCCGCTGGGTTACTCCAGCATTTTGTGTCTGTCTATGACTTGTGACTCTATCTCCCTGCCGCGCCACAGAGCCGCGCTGAGTATAGAAGCATAGAAACATAGAAAATAGGTGCAGGAGTAGGCCATTCGGCCCTTCGAGCCTGCACCGCCATTCAATATGATCATGGCTGATCATCCAACTCAGTATCCTGTACCTGCCTTCTCTCCATACCCCCTGATCCCTTTAGCCACAAGGGCCACATCTAACTCCCTCTTAAATATAGCCAATGAACTGGCCTCAACTACCTTCTGTGGCAGAGAATTCCACAGATTCACCACTCTCAGTGAGAAAAATGTTTTTCTCATCTCGGTCCTAAAGGATTTCCCCCTTATCCTTAAACTGTGACCCCTAGTTCTGGACTTCCCCAACATCGGGAACAATCTTCCTGCATCTAGCCTGTCCAACCCCTTAAGAATTTTGTACGGTGTGAATTGACTTCCCTAGCATTCAAAGTTTCTCACTGTATCTCGGTACTTGTAAGAAGATGATAATAATAATAATAACAATAATATAATATTAAATACTGCTATTGGTATCTTGTTGTGTACAGATTGGTTGGTGTATTTCTTGCATAGAGGCACAACTTGTAAAACCCATCATTTCTTATGATACATCAAGGCCACTTAAGGCTTTTTAGAAATATGAGTTATTTGTTTCTTAAAATTAATTTGGAACAATCTCAATTTGTCGATTAAATCAAAGTTAGACAGGAAGGCACTGAAACAATAGAGGACTTTTATAAATTAGTCTGAATAGTTCAAGACATTGCACAATGGGGTGGAATTGTCAGCTGGGTTTACGAAAGATTTGCATGCAAAGTCAATAAGCGATATAAACTAGGTTATTGGGTTGGTAAGTTATAAATGTAGTAGTGGAGGCTAATCATAGTTTGAGCTACAGGGAACTACAGATGCTGTCTGAAGAAGGGTTTCGGCCCGAAACATTGCCTATTTCCTTCGCTCCATAGATGCTGCTGCACCCGCTGAGTTTCTCCAGCATTTTTGTGTACCTTCGATTTTCCAGCATCTGCAGTTCCTTCTTAAACTACAGATGCTGGATTACAAGAAAACCCCACAAAGTGGGAGTGGTGAGTCTGTGGAATTCTCTGCCTCAGAGGGCGGTGGAGGCCGGCTCTATGGATGCTTTCAAGAGGGAGCTACATAGGGCTCCTAAAGATAACGGAGTCAGGGGATATGGGGAGAAGACAGAAACGGGGTAGTGATTGGGGATGATCAGCCATGATCACATTGAATGGCTCGAAGGGCCGAATGGCCTACTCCTCCACCTATTGTCTATTGTCTATAAAGTGCTGGAGTAACTACACAGAGCATCCTACACAGAGAATGGCAGGGCTCTGGGGAGTGTTGTGGAGCAGAGGGATCTAAGAGTGCAGGTACATAGTTCCTTGAAAGTGGCGTCAAAGGTAGATATATATGCCTCGACAGGGGAGTGGGCCGCTGGAGGCCCTGCAGCAGCCTGGGGCTCGCCTGGACCAAGAGGCCGAGCACGTGGACCGCACGCGGCCTACAGCGGTGGAGCAGCGGCGGATGGCACCACGGCGACGCTTGGCCAGGCCGACCCTGCAAAGTCGCCATGACAACGGGCCTTCATTGTCAGGTCAACATCCCTGCACTTACAACAACTGGGACTTCAAAATGGCCGCCCAAACTCTATACTCAGTGCACTACTGCTGTACACTTGTACTGTATCTGAGATGCTGATCTAAGATGTATCTAATTGCTTATGTATAGCGATACATGTACTAAAGTGTATTAGACAATAGACAATAGACAATAGGTGCAGGAGTAGGCATTCGGCCCTTCGAGCCAGCACCGCCATTCATTGTGATCATGGCTGATCATCCACAATCAGTACCCCGTTCCTGCCTTCTCCCCATATCCCCTGACTCCGCTATTTTTAAGAGCCCTATCTAGCTCTCTCTTGAAAGCATCCAGAGAACCAGCCTCCACCGCCCTCCGAGGCAGAGAATTCCACAGACTCACCACCACTTCCCCTCAGCCATCAGGCTATTAAACCTGGCTCGGACAAAACTCTGATTATTACCAACCACTTTCTGTTATTTGCACTATCAGTTTATTTATTCATGTGTGTATATATTTATATCATGGTATATGGACACATTTATCTGTTTTGTAGTAAATGCCTACTATTTTCTGTGTGCTTAAGCAAAGCAAGAATTTCATTGTCCTATACAGGGACAATAAACTCACTTGAACTTGAACTTGAACTCTCTCTGAGAAAAAGTGTTTCCTCGTCTCCGTTCTAAATGGCTAACTCCTTATTCTTAAACTGTGGCCCCTGGTTCTGGACTCCCCCAACATCGGGAACATGTCTCCTGTCCAAGCCCTTAACAATCTTATATGTTTCAATGAGACCCCTCTCATCCTTCTATAACTCCAGGCCGAAGGGCCTGTTTCCACGCTGTATAATTCTATGACTCCAATAAGTATTGGAGGAACTCAAGGGGTCAGGCAGCATCTGTGGAGGGAAATGGACAGATGATTTCAGGTCAGGATCCTTCTTCAGACTGAGCATTATGTCCCAGACAATATCTCGCCTATTTAATTACCTGCAGAACATTTAAGGTATGGCAATTGGGTTTGACTTGAGGTTTCATTACTGTCACGTGTGCTGAGCTACAGTGAAGAACTTTATTTTGTATGTTCTTTAAATTATATTTATATATATAAATATTTATATTTTATTTATCATGTTTAAAGATACAGTACGGAAACAGGCCCTTCGGCCCACCGAGTCCACGCTGACCAGCGATCCCCATATACTAATGTCACGGTGGCACAGCGGTAGAGTTGCTGCCTCACAGCGCCGGTTACCCGGGTTCGATCCTGGCTACGGGTGTTGTGTGTACGGAGTTTGCACATTCTCACTGTGACCTGCGTGGGTTTTCTCCGGGTGCTCCGGTTTCCTCCCAGACTACAAGATGTGCAGATTTGTAGGTTAATTGGCTTTGGTGTAATTAAAAATTGTCCCTAGTGTGTGTAAGATAGCGTTAGCAAGCAGGGATCGCTGGAACCCGGCGAGCCAAAGGGCCTCTTTTTCTGAACTAAACTAAACTCATTTAAACTAACTCTAAACTAAACTAAACTAAAGATAATTCTGTATCTCTCAACTAAAAATTTTAACTAACACGATCCTACACACACTAGTTACAATTTACAATTTAACAAAGCCAGTTAACCTACAAACCTGCACGTCTTTGCAGTGTTGGAGGAAACCGGAGCACCCGGAGAAAACCCACGCAGGTCACGGGGAGAACGTGCAAACCATATCCTCCCCCACACACCACCCCCTCCCCACACACCACCCCCTCCCCCCACACCACCCCCTCCCCACACCACCCCCTCCCCCCCACACCATCCCTCCCCCCCACACCATCCCTCCCCCCCACACCATCCCTCCCCACCACACCACCCGCCTGCCCCCACGCCATCACTCCCCCCCCCCCCACACCACCCCCTTCTTGCGTTGGGGGACCAGGTCTCCCGTGTGACTGGTTCCCAACGTGTCCCACTTAGTCTAGTCCTTGGCATAAAATTCGAAAGCCAACCCAACCCAGACGACTATTTGCGTGCTACCCACAGAAGCAGATCCACAATCAGCGGTTACAATCGCTGCACTCTATCTCTCTATTCACTGTAAGTGTCTCGATTGTAATCATGCATTGTCTTTCTGCAGACCGATTAGCACGCAATGAAAGCTTTTCACTGTACCTCGGGACACGTGACAATAAACTAAACTAAACTGCAGTTCCTTGTTATTACGAGGCCCATTGTAGGTTTAGGCTTATTATTATCACTTGTACTGAGGTACAGTACACGGCTAGGGTACAATGTTAGGTTTATGACTATTGTCACTTGTGTGGCAAAATTGTCACTTGTTTTTGCATGCTATCCAATCTGATCAGATAATACTATATATAAACACAATCACGTCATTCTCAACTTCAATAGACAGACGAAGGGGAATACAGAGTGCAGAGTACAATTCTCAGCATTGTAGCGCATCAGTTCCATAGACGTTATGGACTATCTTTAACAGACACAAAAGCTGGTCAAGCAGCATCTCTGGAGAAAAGGAATAGGCGACGTTTCGGATCGGGACCCTTCTTCAGACTTTTTCATCTTTGGTTGCACTATAGTTTTCTTTTGCACTGGTATTGTTTAGTTTAGTTTAGTTTAGTTTGGAGATACAGTGTGCAAACAGGCCATTTGGCCCACCTAGGGACAGTTTTTACATTCAAACCAAACCAATTAACCTACAAACCTGCACGTCTTTGGAGTGTGGGAGGAAACCTCCGTACAGACAGCACCCTAAAGCCCCTGTCCCACTTAGGAAACCTGAACGGAAACCTCTGGAGGCTTTGCGCCCCACCCAAGGTTTCCGTGCGGTTCCCGGAGGTTGCAGGTGGTTGCCGGAGGTTGCAGGTAGTGGAAGCAGGTTGGGAGACTGACAAAAACCTCCGGGAACCGCACGGAAACCTTGGGTGGGGCGCAAAGTCTCCAGACAGGGGCAATAGTCAGCATCAGACCCGGATCTCTGGCGCTGTGAGGCTGCAACACCACCGTTGCTCCACCGAGCCGCCTTGCTGTTAATAATTTATTGATTTTTTTAATGTGCATTTAGATTATTTGTGTATATGTTTAAGTTTATTATCGTCACGTGCACCAAGGTACAGTGAAGAGCAGCTTTGTTTTGCAAGCTATCCAATCAAATCAAGTAATATTATACCTAAATACAATCGTCAAACTCCAGACCAATAGGTAGACCAAAGGGGAAGATACAGAGTGCAGAATATAGTTCTCAGCATTGTAGCGCATCAGTTCCATAGATAATACATAGAAACATAGAAACAGGTGCAGGAGGAGGCCATTCAGCCCTTCCAGCCAGCACCGCCATTCATTGTGATCATGGCTGATCGTCCCCAATCAATAACCCGTGCCTGCCTTCTCCCCATATTCATTGACTCCACTAGCCCCTAGAGCTCTATCTAACTCTCTCTTAAATCCATCCAGTGACTTGGCCTCCACTGCCCTCTGTGGCAGAGAATTCCGTAAATTCACAACTCTCTGGGTGAAAACGTTTTTTCTCACCTCAGTCTTAAATGACCTCCCCTTTATTCTAAGACTGTGGCCCCTGGTTCTAGACTCGCCCAACATTGGGAACATTTTTCCTGCATCTAGCTTGTCCAGTCCTTTTATAATTTTATATGTTTCTATAAGATTCTCCCCTCATCCTTCTAAAATCCAGTGAATACAAGTCTAGCCTTTTCAATCTTTCCTCATATGACAGTCCCGCCATCCCAGGGATCAATCTCGTGAACCTACGCTGCACTGCCTCAATCACAAGGATGTCCTACCTCAAATTAGGAGACCAAACCTGTACACAATACTCCAGATGTGGTCTCACCAGAGCCCTATACAACTGCAGAAGAAGATAATAAATAATGGTACGCAAAAATGCTGGAGAAACTCAGCGGGTGCAGCAGCATCTATGGAGCGAAGGAAATAGGCAACGTTTCGGCCCGAAACGTTGCCTATTTCCTTCGCTCCATAGATGCTGCTGCACCCGCTGAGTTTCTCCAGCATTTTTGTGTACCTTCAATTTTCCAGCATCTGCAGTTCCTTCTTAAACATAATAAATAATTCGATTCACTGCAGAGTACAGATTTATTTTTACTGGTATTATGGTTATTTATTTGGGGACATTTTTTGTTAATTATATATTATCTGTGTGTTGGTGTAGATTTCTTATTGTCACGTGTACCAAGGTACAGCGAACAGATTTACTCAAATCAACGATCCGATAATACCATACAAAAACACAATCAAGTCAAACTCCAGTACAATAGGTGGAGCAAAGAGGAAGATACAGGGTGTAGCAGGTAGTTCTCAGCATTGTAGCGCATCAGTTCCACAGACAAAGTCCAATGTCCGCGATGGGGTAGAGGTGAATCGGACAGTGCCCTAGCTTAGTAGGCATGCAGGTGCAGCAGGCAGTGAAGAAAGCAAATGGTATGTTAGCATTCATAGCAAAAGGATTTGAGTATAGGAGCAGGGAGGTTCTACTGCAGTTGTACAGGGCCTTGGTGAGACCACACCTGGAGTATTGCATACAGTTTTGGTCTCCTAATCTGAGGAAAGACATTCTTGCCATAGAGGGAGTACAGAGAAGGTTCACCAGACTGATTCCTGGGATGGCAGGACTTTCATATGAAGAAAGACTGGATAGACTCGGCTTGTACTCGCTAGAATTTAGAAGATTGAGGGGGGATCTTATAGAAACTTGCAAAATTCTTAAGGGGTTGGACAGGCTAGATGCAGGAAGATTGTTCCCGATGTTGGGGAAGTCCAGAACAAGGGGTCACAGTTTAAAGATAAGGGGGAAATCTTTTAGGACCTGGATGAGAAAAACATTTTTCACACAGAGAGTGGTGAATCTGTGGAATTCTCTGCCACAGAAGGTAGTTGAAGCCAGTTCATTGGCTATATTTAAGAGGGAGTTAGATTTGGCCCTTGTGGCTAAGGGGATCAGAGGGTATGGAGATAAGGCAGGTACGGGATACTGAGTTGGATGATCAGCCATGATCATATTGAATGGCGGTGCAGGCTCGAAGGGCCGAATGGCCTACTCCTGCACCTAATTTCTATGTTTCTATGTTTCTATGAAGGGCCGAATGGCCTACTCCTGCACCTATTTCCTATGTTTCTATGTTTCTATGTTTATGGAAGGACAGTTCAGAAGCCTGATAACAGAGGGGAAGAAGCTGTTCCTGAGTCTGGTGGTGTGCACTTTCAAACTTCTGTACCTTCTGCCGGACGGGAGCGGGGAGAAGAAGGAATCCTGGGTTTAGACTAGTCTCAAAGTTGTCTTGTTGAGTCTCGTTGTCAGTAACTCTTTCTCACCTAGCCCACAGCTAACAATGGCCTGTTCCTTTTATCATCGTTACTTTTTGCATATCTTTCATTCATTTGTTCTATATCTCTCTACATCACCATCTATATCTCTCGTTTCCCATTCCCCTGACTCTCAGTCTAAGGAAGGGTGTCGACCCGAAACGCCACCTCATTCTTTTCTCCAGAGATGCTATCTGACTCGCTGAGTTACTCCAGCTTTTTGTGTCTATCACTGTATGCGCCTCAGACTATCTTTGATCGGACTTTACTGAACATTATCTTGCACTAAATGTTATTCACCTTATTCCCTTGATCATGTATCTGTGCACTGTGGATGGTTCGATTGTAATCATGTATAGTCTTTCCGCTGACTGCATAGTACGCAACAAAAGATTTTCACTGTACCTCAATGAACAAAACGTAACTAAATTAAACCTTGATCACAGAGACACAAACACACACCAATAATGCACTGATTACTAGATAACTCTAGCACTTTGTGCTTTGCTCAAGATTCCAGCATCTGCTGTTCTTATATCTCCAAAACTTCAAATAAGACTTGACTAAAATACAATTAATAAGAATAACCAGGTTAATTCCCGGAATGGTGGACTGACATATGATGAAAGAATTGTATTCACTGGAATTTAGAAGGATGAGTGGGCATCTTATAGAAAGATATAAAACTCTTAAGGGATTGAACAGGTTAGATGCAGGAAAAATGTTCCCGATGTTGGGGAAGTCCAGGACCAGGGGTCACTGTTTAAGATAAGAATACGGGGTAGGCCATTTAGGACTGAGATGAAGAAAAACTTTCTCACCTAGAGAGTTGTGAATCTGTGGAATTCTCTGCCACAGAAGGCAATGTAGGCCAATTCACTGGATGTTTTCAAGAGATAGTTAGATTCAGCTCCTAGGACTAACGGAATCAAGGGATATGGGGGGGGAAAAGCAGAAACAGGGTACTGATTGTGGATGAGGAACCATGATGACATGATCTACTCTTGCCCCTATTTTTCTATGTTCTATGTTTCTATAAATGGCTGGGGTAACTCAGCGGGTCAGGGAATAGGGAATCTGTAGAGGGAAAAGATAGGCGACGTTTTGGGTCTGAAGAAGATTTTCACTGTACCTCAATAAACTAAACTAAACCTTGTACGCATAGAGACACAGTCACACATGAAGTACTGATTATCAAACACCTAATAATGTCTGAAGAAGGGTCTTCACCCGAAACCTCTCCTGTTCCTTTTCTCCAGAGATGCTGCCGGACCCGTTGAGTTACTCCAACATTGTGTATCTCACTTCTTCAGACTCCTGCATCTCCAGTTCCTCATGCCACCCCATAAGGCCAGTTTTGCACCATTTCCCCCCGAAAAAAATTCTCCTGACTCCGCACACTATGGGCGACTAACAGTGGTCATTTCACCAACCAATTGGTCAAGGTCCAGGCGTGGGGAAAGGAGAAACTCACACGCGTCAGGGGGAGAACGTGCAAACTCCACACAAACAGACAGCAACCGAGGTCAGGATTGAACCCGGGTCTCCGGTGCTGGAAGGCGGCAGCTTTGGAGATACAGTGTTGAAAAACCGACCAGCGAACAGAACACCCCATACACTGGTTCGATCCCACACATTGGGTAGAAACATAGAAACATAGAAAATAGGTGCAGGAGGAGGCCATTCGGCCCTTCGATTGTGATCATGGCTGATCGCCCCCAATCAATAACCCGTGCCTGCCTTCTCCCCATATCCCTTGACTCCACTAGCCCCTAGAGCTCTATCCAACTCTCTCTTAAATCCATCCAGTGACTTGGCCTCCACTGCCCTCTGTGGCAGGGAATTCCATAAATTCACAACTCTCTGGGTGAAAACTTTTTTTCTCACCTCAGTCTTAAATGACCTCCCCTTTATTCTAAGAGTATCTAAAAGGGTACAATTTACAGAAGCCAATTAACCGACAAACCTGCGCGCCTTTGACGTGCGGGAGGAAACCGGAGCACCCGGAGAAAACCCACGCGGTCACGGGGAGAACATACAAACTCCGTACAGACAGCACCTGAGGTCGGGATCGAACCCGGGTCTCTGGCGCTGTGAGGCAGCGACTCTACCAGCTGCGTTATCGTGTACACACTGCTGCCGTCTCTGAGGGCAATATAATCTAAATATTCACAAACGCCCAGTCGTGGTAGGACCACAGAACCTCAAAAAATGTGTATTAGTTATTTACACCTTCATCTGAGTTTTATGCCTCATTCACCCCGTGTGATGTGTCCCCGTCTCTTTGGTGAACTCTGTAGGCTGGTCTGCACAGTAAAATACTATCAGGAAAATACTCCCACAACCCTGACTCTCAGCCTGATGAAGGGTCTCAACCCGAAACGTCATTCCTTCTCTCCAGAGATGCTGAGCTACTCAAGCGTTTTATGTCTAATTCAAGCATCTCTGGAGAATATGGATAGGCGACGTTTCGGGTCGGGACCCTTCCTTTAGACTCAGTCACCAGATAGATTCGTTCTCCACAGACGCTGCCTGTCCCGCTGAGTTACTCCAGCACTTTGTATTTTTTGTTGTTGTAAGCAACTCTGCAGTTTATTGTGCTTGAGTCGATATGCCGGTGTATATGTGTTCATATCTGTCTTTATATCGCAATCCCGTGGGCCTGCCTGTATGTGCCAGTCGTGTGTCATGTATGTGTGTGTACATGCCTGCCTGTATGTGCCAGTCGTGTGTCATGTATGTGTGTGTACATGCCTGCCTCTATGTGCCTGTCGCGTGTCATGTATGTGTGTGTACATGCCTGCCTCTATGTGCCTGTCGCGTGTCATGTATGTGTGTGTACATGCCTGTCTCTCTGCCAGTCAAGTGTCATTATGTGTGTCTGTACGTTCTCTCTCTCGCTCTCTCTTCTCTCTCTCTCTCACTCTATCTACCTATCTATCTATCTCACTCTCCGTCTCTCTCTGTCTGTATCTCTTTCTCCCTCTCTCTCTCTCTCTCTCTCTGGCTGTCTGTCTCCCTCTATTCCCCCCCCTCTCTCTCTCTCTCTCTCTCTGCCTCTCTCTCATTGTCTCTCTCTCTATCTATCTATCTATCTATCTATCTATCTATCTATCTATCTATCTATCTATCTATCTATCTATCTATCTATCTATCTATCTATCTATCTATCTATCTATCTATCTATCTATCTATCTATCTATCTATCTATCTATCTATCTATCTCTTTGTCTCTGTCTCTCCCCGTCCCTCTGTCTCTGGCTCTGTGTCTGTCTCTGTATCGCTGTCTCTCTCTCTGTCTGCCTCTCTCTGTCTGTCTGTCTGTCTGTCTGTCTGTCTGTCTGTCTGTCTGTCTGTCTGTCTGCCTGTCTGTCTGTCTGTCTGTCTGTCTGTCTGTCTGTCTGTCTGTCTGTCTGTCTGCCTGTCTGTCTGTCTGTCTGTCTGTCTATTTGTCTAAGAAGGAACTGCAGATGCTGGAAAATCGAAGGTAGACAAAAATGCTGGAGAAACTCAGCGGGTGCAGCAGCATCTATGGAGCGAAGGGAATAGGCAACGTTTCGGGCCGAACCCCTTCTTTTTATCTATCTATCTATCTATCTATCTACCTACCTATCTACCTCTCTCTCTCTCTCTCTCTCTGCCAGAGTGCCGGGCTTTCTGTGTCTATCTTGTTTGTGTCTCCATCCCGCCTCTGAACGCATCGAGAATGCCTTGGATCTTTGGTCATGAGAGCTGGGCTCCAATCCACCTGCTAATACCTCCCCGTGTCAGGGGAACCCCCCTTTCACTTTGACCGACACAAACTCGATTGGAAACTTTAATGAAGGTTTGGTCCGCGCTGCCCGTTCCCATTGCAGAGGAACGGATGAATATATATCCCTGCGTCCTTGTGTTCTGACCACAGATTAGTAAACTGACAAGTGCTTTCACAAAGGTAGACACAAAACGCTGGAGTAACTCAGCGGGACTGGCAGCATCTCTGGAGAGAAGGAATGAGTGATGTTTCGGGTCGAGACCATTCTTCAGACTCTCTCGTCCCCTCATAGCCTCAGAATTAAAGGGTGCTCTTTAAGAAAGGTGAGGAGGAATTTATTTAATCATAATCTGTGGGATTCATTGCCACAGAAGGCTGTGGAGGCCAAGTCAGTGGATATTTCTAAGGTAGAGATTCTTGAGGGTGTCAAGGGTTATGGGGAAAAGGCAGGGTGTCAAATTCTTGAGGGTGTCAAGGGTTATGGGGAGAAGGCAGGAGAATGGGGTTAGGAGGCAGAGATCAGCCCATTCCTTCTCTCCAGAGATGATGCCTGACCCGCTGAGTTACTCCAGCATTCTCGAGTCTACCTTCGGCTTAAACCAGCACCTGCAGTCCCTTCCCACACAAGAGCCCTTGCGCCTTGACACACACGAAAGACGGCCAAAAGCGACCGCTCGTGTTCCCCAGAACTATGGACACAAAATGCTGGAGTAACTCAGCTGGGACAGGTAGCATCTCTGGAGAGAAGCAATGGGTGACATTTCAGGTCGAGACCCTTCTTGCCCAGTCTGAAGGAAGGTCACCCCCATTCCTTCTCTCCAGAGATGCTGCCTGTCCCAGCTGAGTTACTCCAGCATTTTGTGTCTGTCTTCGGTTTAAACCAGGATCTGCAGTCTCTATCCTACACTTTGCCCAGAATTATGTATGCTGCCCGGATTAATATTACACAACGCACTTGATACCAGCGCAGGCGGGCGTTAACTTTTTAACACTAAAAACAAATACACTCACACAGAGAAAGAATGTTTTAAAACACAAATAACCTCTCACCTGGATTAGGGACGAAAGGGTAAGCAAGTGCAGGAATCTGGAGAGCAGAAGAGAAATGTATCAACACTAAAATTGCAACATTTTCTCAAATAAAACCCAGACCGGCCCCCAGACAAAATAACCAGTGATGTTTATATAAATAAAACAAACATATACAACGCCACGCAATGTGTGAAAATATCAAACTTACAGCCACATGATTCTCGGGGGTAGGCGAGCCATCTCCCGGGAATGAAGATCCGTGTCAGGTTTTAAGTCCAAGATATCGGGAAGATATTCTCACTTTAGTGTTTTGGAAGCACAAATCCAAACTTTCCTCTCCCAGTTTGAAAGATCTTCCGAAAAGATTTTCGGTTGCTCCCTAATCTATGTGTGGGGTTGAAATGAGACTAAAACACAAACACACACAAACACGCTCTCACACACACACACACACACACACACACACATAACATTCTGGTTAAGCGCCGCTGCTTCGCTTAAGTGCGGGAGGAAAAATAATAAAAGCTATCCAAACAAGCGGGTAAATATTTGTTCAACTAGTTGCGATGAATTGCCAACCTGTAGTGTTGGTTGGTGTGTCTAAGTTTCCCTTTCTAAAAAAAAAAAATCCAAGTTTTAGCCTGGGTTTTTCCTTCAAAGATGATTTAAGAAGCTGCTCTCTCCGGCGCTGGCAAAGCCATTCACTCACTCGAATCTCCCACGAAATGTCATTATTAGTTTTTCCTCTTGCACTCTCTGCACCGATTGTGCTTCGTTTTTTCCCCCTTTTTTCCCTCTTCTTTCTGTTGCTGTTGTTGTTGCTGTTATTGCCCCCGATGAACCAAATTCACTCTCTGAAGTATGTTGTTTTGTTCTCTCTCTCATCCAAATAACATCTGAGAATTGTAGCCGGGCCACTTTAGAAGGCTGGGACTGGAGACGGCGACTGTCTCTAAGCTTTCGGCAGCGGCTTGTTCTGATGGAAAGCGATTAGTCCCTGTTTTTTTTTCCCCGAGGGGAGGTAACTGCGAATGTGAGTTCATTTGTACCTGCGATAACATCGTAAACTTACGTGGTTTTGTGTGTGTATGTGTGTGGTTAAGGAAAGGGGCAGAACTACACAGATGAAAGTGGAAATAGGAATTAATTTGCATCAGGTTGCAATAGGAAGGAACTGCAGATGCTAGTTTGTACCCAAGATAGACGCAGAGTGCTGGAGTAATTCAAAGGTAGACAAAAACTGCTGGAGAAAACTCAGCGGGTGCAGCAGCATCTATGGAGCCAAGGGAAACAGGCAACGTTTCGGGTCGAGACCCTTCTTCAGACTCAATTCAACAGGTCGGGCAGGATGACACGAAGCTGGGGGGCAGTGTTAGCTGTGAGGAGGATGCTAGGAGGCTGCAAGGTGACTTGGATAGGCTGGGTGAGTGGGCAAATGCATGGCAGATGCAGTATAATGTGGATAAATGTGAGGTTATGCACTTTGGTGGCAAAAACAGGAAAGTAGACTATTATCTGAATGGTGGCCGATTAGGAAAAGGGGAGATGCAACGAGACCTGGATGGCATGGTACACCAGTCATTAAAAGTAGGCATGCAGGTGCAGCAGGCAGTGAAGAAAGCGAATGGTATGTTAGCATTCATAGCAAAAGGATTTGAGTATAGGAGCAGGGAGGTTCTACTGCAGTTGTACAGGGTCCTGGTGAGACCACACCTGGAGTATTGCTTACAGTTTTGGTCTCCTAATCTGAGGAAATACATTCTTGCCATAGAGGGAGTACAGAGAAGGTTTACCAGACTGATTCCTGGGATGTCAGGACTTTCATTTGAAGAAAGACTGGATAGACTCGGCTTGTACTCGCTAGAATTTAGAAGTTGAGGGGGGATCTTATAGAAACTTACAAAATTCTGAAGGGGTTGGACAGGCTAGATGCAGGAAGATTGTTCCCGATGTTGGGGAAGTCCAGAACAAGGGGTCACAGTTTAAGGATAAGGGAGAAATCTTTTGGGACCGAGATGAGAAAAATATTTTTCACACAGAGAGTGGTGAATCTGTGGGATTCTCTGCCACAGAAAGTAGTTGAGGCCAGTTCATTGGCTATATTTAAGAGGGCGTTAGATGTGGCCCTTGTGGCTAAAGGTATCAGAGGGTATGGAGAGAAGGCAGGTACGGGATACTGAGTTGGATGATCAGCCATGATCATATTGAATGGCGGTGCAGGCTCAAGGGGCCGAATGGCCTACTCCTGCACCTATTTTCTATGTCTATGTTTCTATGTTTCTATCACAGAAGAACATGGATATGTGATCTTTTGGGTCGGGACTTCTTCAGACTGAAGAAGGGTCTCGACTCGAAATGTCACCTATTCTTTTTCTCCAGAGATCCTTTTGAGTTATGGAATCACAGAGTGATACAGTGTGGAAACAGGCCCTTTGGCCTAACTTGCCCACACCGGCCAACATGTCCCAGCTACATAAGTCCCACCTGCCCGTGTTTGGTCCATATCCCTCCAAACCTGTTCTATCCCTATACCTATCTAACTGTTTCTTAAACGTTGGGATGGTCCCTGCCTCAACTACCTCCTCTGGCAGCTTGTTGCATATACCCACCACCCTCTGTGTAAAAAAGTTGCCCCCCAGGTTCTTATTAAATCTTTCCCCATTCGTTGTAAAGAGGTCTGAAGGAGGACCAAATGTCACCCACCATGTTCTCCGGAGATACACAAAAATGCTGGAGAAACTCAGCGGGTGCAGCAGCATCTATGGAGCGAAGGAAATGGGCAACATTTCGGGCCGAGACCATGTTCTCCTGAGAAGCTGCCTGATCCGCTGAGTTCCTCCAGCACTGTGTGTCTTTTTACATAGAAACATAGAAAATAGGTGCAAGAGGAGGCCATTCGGCCCTTTGAGCCAGCACCGCCATTCATTGTGATCATGGCTGATCATCCCCAATCAATAACCCGTGCCTGCCTTCTCCCCATATCCCTTGACTCCACTAGCCCCTAGAGCTCTATCTAACTCTCTCTTAAATCCATCCAGTGACTTGGCCTCCACTGCCCTCTGTGGCAGGGAATTCCACAAATTCACAACTCTCTGGGTGAAAAAATTTCTTCTCACCTCAGTCTTAAATGAACTCCCTTTTATTCTAAGATTTTACACACTATTTTACACACTAATTCTACGTCTATCCAATTTCTCATCGACTCTCCACACACTGGTGGGCAATTTGCAGAAGGCAATTAATCTACAAACCTTCCACGTCTTTGGCGTGTGGGAGGAAGCCGGAGCACCCGGAGGAAACCCACGCGGTCACAGACTCCACGCAGGCAACACCCGAGGTCAGGATCTAACCCGGGTCTCTGGCGCTGTGAGGCAGCAACTCTACCGCTGCGCCACAGTTCTTTCTACAGATATTACATGCCGTTTGCCTGAGCTTCTGGGGACAGCTTCATGGAACCATACAGCGCGGAAACAGACCTTTTACAATATCGTCTAAAGCACAAATTGCTGGAGGAACTCAGCGGAACAGGCAGCCCATGTGGAGGGAATGGACAGACAATGTTTTTCGGGTTGGGACCCTTTCAAGGGAGAGCGGCTGGGGGAGTTTCACCTGCTGTGTCTCATTTTAAATGTTGCTCTTATGCGATTGTCAAATATTGGTTAACACCCTGTTTGAAAATCAATGACTTAGAAATCGAGTTAAAGGATGCATAGAAACATAGAAACATAGACAATAGGTGCAGGAGTAGGCCATTCGGCCCTTCGAGCCTGCACCGCCATTCAATATGATCATGGCTGATCATCCAACTCAGTATCCCGTACCTGCCTTCTCTCCATACCCTCTGATCCCCTTAGCCACAAGGGTCACATCTAACTCCCTCTTAAATATAGCCAATGAACTGGCCTCGACTACCCTCTGTGGCAGGGAGTTCCAGAGATTCACCACTTTTTTTCTCATCTCGGTCCTAAAAGACTTCCCCCTTATCCTTAAACTGTGACCCCTTGTTCTGGACTTCCCCAACATCAGGAACAATCTTCCTGCATCTACCCTGTCCAACCCCTTAAGAATTTTGTAAGTTTCTATAAGATCCCCCCTCAATCTTCTAAATTCTAGCGAGTACAAGCCGAGTCTATCCAGTCTTTCTTCAAATGAAAGTCCTGACATCCCAGGAATCAGTCTGGTAAACCTTCTCTGTACTCTAGGCAAGAATGTCTTTCCGCAGATTAGGAGACCAAAACTGTACGCAATACTCCAGGTGTGGTCTCACCAAGACCCTGTACAACTGCAGCAGAACCTCCCTGCTCCTATACTCAAATCCTTTTGCTATGAATGCTAACATACCATTCGCTTTCTTCACTGCCTGCTGCACCTGATGCTATAAGTACGTAATGTGGATTCCAATCCTATCGTCTAAAGCATATATATGACCACATTTCCCTGATTATCATTGATTTCGGCATTCCTTCCATTCATTTGTCCTAAGCACCGTTTGCATCTCTCGTTCCCTTCTCCTCTGACTCTCCGTCTGAAGAAAGGGTGTCGACCCGAAATGTCACCCAAATTCCTTCGCTTCAGAGATGCTGCCTGTCCCGCTGAGTTACTCCAGCATTTTGTGTCTATCTTCGGTGTAAACCAGCACACACACACACTCACACATATTGGATTTATAAGATGTAAGATGAACTTATATTCAATATACATTTATGTATAATATTACAAGAATAATTTATATTCATAATATAAATATTACACATAATGTATAGGTATGTGAAGAGGACAAAAATAGTTAAGATAAATGTGGGTCCCTTGAATTTATTATGTGGAACAAGGAAATGGCAGATGAGTTGAACAGGTACTTTGGATCCGTCTTCACTAAGGAGGATACAAACAATCTTCGTGATATAGTAGTGGCCAGAGGACCTAGGGTGACGGAGGAACTGAAGGAAATCCACATTAGAAACATAGAAACATAGAAATTAGGTGCAGGAGTAGGCCATTCGGCCCTTCGAGCCTGCACCGCCATTCAATATGATCATGGCTGATCATCCAACTCAGTATCCCGTACCTGCCTTCTCTCCATACCCTCTGATCCCCTTAGCCACAAGGGCCACATCTAACTCCCTCTTAAATATAGCCAATGAACTGGCCTCGACTACCCTCTGTGGCAGGGAGTTCCAGAGATTCACCACTCTCTGTGTGAAAAAAGTTCTTCTCATCTCGGTTTTAAAGGATTTCCCCCTTATCCTTAAGCTGTGACCCCTTGTCCTGGACTTCCCCAACATCGGGAGCAATCTTCCTGCATCTAGCCTGTCCAACCCCTTAAGAATTTTGTGAGTTTCTATAAGATCCCCTCTCAATCTCCTAAATTCTAGAGAGTATAAACCAAGTCTATCCAGTCTTTCTTCATAAGACAGTCCTGACATCCCAGGAATCAGTCTGGTGAACCTTCTCTGCACTCCCTCTATGGCAATAATGTCCTTCCTCAGATTTGGAGACCAAAACTGTACGCAATACTCCAGGTGTGGTCTCACCAAGACCCTGTACAACTGCAGTAGAACCTCCCTGCTCCTATACTCAAATCCTTTTGCTATGAAAGCTAACATACCATTCGCTTTCTTCACTGCCTGCTGCACCTGCATGCCCACTTTCAATGACTGGTGTACCATGACACCCAGGTCTCGCTGCATCTCCCCTTTTCCTAGTCGGCCACCATTTAGATAATAATGGTGTTGGCAGGAACATTAGGCAGGAAATGGTGTTGGATAGACTGATGGGACTGAAGGTTGATAAATCCCCAGGGCCTGATGGTCTGCATCCCAGGGTACTTAAGGCGATGGCTCTAGAAATCGTGGAAGCATTGATGATAATTTTCCAATATTCTATATATTCAGGATCAGTTCCTGTGGATTGAAGGGTAGCTTATGTTATCCCACTTTTTAAGAAAGACGGGAGAGAGAAAAAAGGGAATTATAGACCAGTTAGCCTGACATCGGTGGTGGGAAAGATGCTGGTGTCAATTATAAAAGATGAAATAGCAGCACATTTGGATAGCAGTAACAGGATCGGTCCGAGTCAGCATGGATTTACGAAGGGGAAATCATGCTTGACTAATCTTCTGGAATTTTTTGAGGATGCAACTAGGAAAATGGACAAGGGAGAGCCAGTGGATGTAGTGCACCTGGACTTTTTTTGAAAGCATTTGATTAGGTCCCACACAGGAGATTGGTGGGCAAAATCAGAGCACATGTTATTGGGGGTAGAGTGCTGACATGGGTAGAGAAGTGGTTGGCAGACAGGAAACAAAGAGTAGGGATTAACGGGTCCCTTTCAGAATGGCAGGCAGTGACTAATGGGGTACCGCAATATTCGGTGCTGGGACTGCAGCTATTTACAATATACATCAATTATTTATATCAATCAATCAATCAATCAATCAGTTTTATTCGTCACAATGAAGGGATTAAAAGTAACATTAGTAAATTTGCAGATGACACAAAGCTGGGTGGCAGTTTGAACTGTGAGGAGGATGCTATGAGAATGCAGGGTGACTTGGACAGGTTGAGGGAGTGGGCAGATGCATGGCAGATGCAGTTTAATGTGGATAAATGTGAGGTTATCCACTTTGGTGGCAAAAACATTATATGAATTGTGTCAAGTGGGAAAAGGGGAAGTACAACGGGATCTGGGGATCCTTGTTTATCAATCACTGAAAGTAAGCATGCAGGTACAGCAGGCAGTGAAGAAAGCGAATGGCATGTTGGCCTTCGTAACAAGAGGAGTTGAATATAGGAGCAAAGAGATTCTTCTGCAGTTGTACAGAGCCCTAGTGAGATCACACCTGGAGTATTGTGTGCAGTTTTGGTCTCCAAATTTAAGGAAGGACATTCTTGCCATTGAGGGAGTGCAGCATAGGTTTACAAGGTTAATTCCCGGGATGGCGGAACTGTCATATTCTGAGGGAACGGAGCGGCTGGGCTTGTAAACTCTGGAGTTTAGAAGGGTCAGAGGGGATCTTATTGAAACATATAAGATTATTAAGGGTTTGGTCACACTAGGGGCAGGAAACATGTTCCCGATGTTGGGGGAGTCCAGAACCAGGGCCCACAGTTTAAGAATAAGGGGTAAGCCATTTAGAATGGAAACGAGGAAAAACGTTTTCACCCAGGAAGTTGTGAGTCTGTGGAATTCTCTACCTCAGAGGGCGGTGGAGGCCGATTCTCTGGATACTTTCAAGAGAGAGCTAGATAGGGCTCTTAAAGATAGCGGAGTCAGGGGATATGGGGAGAAGGCAGGAACGGGGTACTGATTGGTGATGATCAGAATGGTGGTGCTGGCTCAAAGGGCCGAATGGCCTACTCCTGCAAGTATTGTCTGTTTTCTATAATATGATATTTGTGTAAGATTCTTACAAACACACACACATGTATACATGTTTATTTATATGTATTGGTTTAATATTATCACGTGTACTGAGATACAATGAAAATGTTTTGTTTACCTGCTTTCCGGTCAAATCAAATCAATATTTATCAACATCTAAAATACATTTGGACAGGTACATGGATAGGAAAGGTTTAGAAGGATATTGGCCAAACACAGGCAGGTGGAACTTGTGTAGCTGGCGAGTTGGGTCCAAGGGTCTGTTTCCATGCCGTATGACTCTACCAATTTCTACCAACATCCTGGACAAGCTAGATGCAGGAAAAATGTTCCCAATGTTGGGCGAGTCCTAATTTGAGGAAGGACATCCTTGTGATTGAGGCAGTGCAGCGTAGGTTCACGAGACTGATAGATAGAATTTAGATAGATAGAATTTATTGCCACACAACCAGGGTCGGTGGAATTTGGGTTGTCTGCAGCAGTACAATAATAAAGAACACACAACCACAATAAAAATGTAACACAAACATCCACCACAGCATTCATCACTGTGGTGGAAGGCACAAAATTTGGCCAGTCCTCCTCCATTTCCCCCCCGTGTACAGGACGAGAGTCCAGAGTCAGTCTAGGATCAGCTCTTCCTCACCGGAGACGGAGGATTTAAGTTGGTGTAGGCCGCAGGCCGGCGGTCGAGATTTAAAGTCTCCGCCGCAGCCAGAAGCACCGTAGACTGCAGGGCCGGCGGTCGAAGCTCCCCTCCAGGGGTGATGTTAAGTTCACGCCGGGCCCGCGGTAGAAGTTGGCCGCGGGCCGGCAGTGATGGCTTCTTCTTCCCCCGGGTCCCCCACGAGGGATCCCGGGCTGTAGACGCCGCACCAGCTGGAACTGTGCAGACTGCGGCTTCAGGCTGCCGGCTGCCCCGGGCTTGCTAAACCGAGCGCTCCCCTCCGGCGAGCCCCAGCGAGGGCTCGCCCGCTCCACGCCGAGAGTCCACGCTGCGCCCGCCGCTGAAGTCCCGGGCGTGTCTCAGTGGAAAGGCCGCGCCGATCCTTGATGTTAGGCCACGGGGGAGGCGACCTGGAAAAAGTCGCCTCTCCATGGAGGAGGCGACCGAAGCGGTTTCCCCCTCACCCCCCCCCACACCACCCCCCCACACAAAACACACCGAGAAACATCAAACACATACTTTAAAACATACTAAAAAATAAAAAAAAGTTGAAAAAACTAACGCGCTGCTGACATGGCTCCCTGGGATGGCGGGACTGTCATGTGAGGAAAGATTGAAAAGACTAAGCTTGTATTCACTGGAGTTTAGAAGGATGAGGGGATACCTTATATAAACATATAAAATTATAAAAGGACTGGACAAGCTAGATGCAGGAAAAATGTTCCCAATGTTGGGCGAGTCCAGAACCAGGGGCCACAGTCTTAGAATAAAGGGGAGGCCATTTAAGACTGAGGTGAGAAAAAAGAATTTCACCCAGAGAGTTGGGAATTTATGGAATTCTCTGCCACAGAGGGCAGTGGAGGCCAAGTCACTGGATGGATTTAAGAGAGAGTTAGATAGAACTCTAAGGGCTAGTGGAGTCAAGGGATATGGGGAGAAGGCAGGCACGGGTTATTGATTGGGGACGATCAGCCATGATCACAATGAATGGCGGTGCTGGCTCGAAGGGCCGAATGGCCTCCTACTGCACCTATTTTCTATGTTTCTATGTATACTCTGGAATTTAGAAGGATGAGAGGATATCTTATTGAAACATATAAGATTGTTAAGGGTTTGGACACGCTGGAGGCAGGAAACATGTTTCTGATGTTGGGGGAGTCCAGAACGAGGGGCCACTGTTTAAGAATAAGGAGTAAGCCATTTAGAATGGAGACGAGGAAACACTTTTTCACACAGAGTGGTGAGTCTGTGGAATTCTCTGCCTCAGAGGGCGGCGGAGGCAGGTTCTCTGGATGCTTTCAAGAGAGAGCTAGATAGGGCTCTTAAAGATAATGGAGTCAGGGGATATGGGGAGAAGGCAGGAACGGGGTACTGATTGGGGATGATCAGCCATGATCATATTGAATGGCGGTGCTGGCTCGCGGGGCCGAATGGCCTACTCCTGCACCTATTGTCTATTGTCTACTGACAGGCTTGGAGGGATATGGACCAAACGCAGGCAAGTGGGACTAGGGTAGCTGGGACATGTTAGCCGGTGTGGGTTCGTTGAGCTGGAGGGCCTGTTTCCATACTTATCACTCTATGACTCTGTGATACATTAATCCACTCAAGTAATTCACAGATACAACTAGTAGTGCAAGGAGAAAAACACCAGGGAGCAGAAAACATGGAGAAAATATGAATGAAAGATAGACAAGATAGCTGAGGAAACTAGTTTGACCTGGCAACATGTTCGGCACAGATTTTGTGGGCCGAAGGGCCTGTTCCAGTAAAAAAGAGATACAAACAGCTGCAGATGCTGGTTTACAAACAAGTAAGACACAAAATGCTGGAGTAACTCTGCGGGTCAGGCAGCATCTGTGGAGTAAAAAGGAACTGCAGATGTCGGTTTACAAAAAAAAAATACACAAAGTGCTGGAGTAACTCTGCGGGTCAGGCAGCGTCTGTGTAGAAACAAGGAACTGCAGATAGACACAAAATGCTGGAGTAACTCAGTGGGACAGGTGACAGGTAGCTCTGCGGGTCAGGCAGCATCTCTGGAGATCATGGATATGTGCCGTTTCGGATCCAGCCCTTCTTCAGACTGTTCCAGTACATCTCTATGCTCTACGTTCTACAATATGTACGGCAACATACACAATGCAATTTGAGAATAGGAAACAAAATGTGGAGTAGCTCGGCTGGTCAGGCAGTATCTGGGAAAAAAAAGGATGGATGATGTTTAGGGTCGGAATCAAGTAAAGGGTTTGGGGGGGGGGGGGGTGGGGGAGGTTGGGGGGTTGAAGAGCTAAACATATATCCACCTACTGATCTATAACTAATACACTAGTGCATATGGGGTGATTAAGAAGGAACTGCAGATGCTGGAAAATCGAAGGCAGACAAAAATGCTGGAGAAACTCAGCGGGGGTGATCGCTGGCCGTTGCAGACTCGGTGGTCCGAAGCGCATGTTTCCACGCTGTATCTCTAAACTAAACTAAACTAAACTAAACTAAAACTGACAGGAAACATTGCATCTGAAATTCTAATGTCTGGAAGGACACATGCATTTTACAAATTCAGCTAGATCGGAATAACAAATGTCTTTCCTACACACACACTGGGGATAATTTACACATACACCAAGCCGATTACCCTACAAACCCATGTCGGAAAGAAAGTCAGATGCTGGTTTAAATCGAAGGTAGACTCAAAATGCTGGAGTAACTCAGCGGGTTCAGGCAGCATCTCTGGAGAGAAGGAATGGGTGACGTTTCGGGTCGAGACCCTTCTTCAGACAAATAACCTACAAACCTGTACGTCGTTGAGGTGTGGGAGGAAACTGAAGACGATGAGAAAACCCACGCAGGTCACGGGGAGAAAGTACAAACTCCGTACAGACAGAGCCCGTAGTTGGGATCAAACCCGAGGCTCTGGCGCTGCAAGCACTGTAAGGCAGCAACTCTACCTATGGGTTCAAATCAACCTGACTTTAAATCAGGATGTTTTAAAGTCTCTCCCTATGTGCCTCTATGTATGGTTTTGAAGACCGCTGTAGGCCTTTGTGTACCTGTCACCGAGCTATTGTTCGTTTGAGTCAGTCTGAAGAAGGGTCCCGACTCGAAGCGTTACCTATCCATGTTTTCCAGAGATGCTGTAGACAATAGACAATAGTCAATAGACAATAGGTGCAGGAGTAGGCCATTCGGCCCTACGAGCCAGCACCACCATTCACTGTGATCATGGCTGATCATCCACAATCAGTACGTGGTTCCTGCCTTCAAAGCATCCAGAGAATTGGCCTCCACTGCCTTCTGAGGCAGAGAATTCCACAGATTCATAACTCTCTGGGTGAAAAAGTTTTTCCTCATCTCCGTTCCAAATGTCTTACCCCTTATTCTTAAACTGTCCCTGACCTGTTGAGTTATCCCTGCACTTTATGTCTTTCCTTGGTCTGAAGAAGGGTCCCAACCCCAAATGTTACCTGCCCATGTTCTCCAGAGATGCTGCCTGACCTGCCGAGCTACAATAGACAATAGACAATAGACAATAGGTGCAGGAGTAGGCCGTTTGGCCCTTCGAGCCAGCACCGCCATTCAATGTGATCATGGATGATCATCCCCAATCAGTACCCCGTTCCTGCCTTCTCCCCATATCCCCTGACTCCACTATTTTTAAGAGCCCTATCTAGCTCTCTCTTGAAAGCATCCAGAGAACCTGCCTCCACCTAAGGGAGAGAATTACACAGACTCACCACTCTCTGTGAGAAAAAATGTTTCCTCGTCTCCGTTCTAAATGGCTTACTCCTTATTCATCCAGTGACTTGGCCTCCACTGCCCTCTATGGCAGGGAATTCCATAAATTCACAACTCTCTGGGTGAAAAACTTTTTTCTCACCTCAGTCTTAAATGGCCTCCCCTTTATTCTTAGACTGTGGCCCTTGGTTCTGGACTCGCCCAACACTACAAACAGTAAAATAAATCGGGAGGATAGTGAAAGTAGTCGGAGGACTAGGGTGGGGGAGGGGAAGGGAGAGAGAGAGAGGGAAAGCAATGGTTACTTAGAGTTAGGGAAGTCAATATTCATACCGCTGGGGTGTGAGCTGCCCAAGCGAAATATGTGGTGGTGTACCTCCAATTTGCATTGGGCCTCTTCAGTGCAAACCAGCATCTGCAGTTCCTTCCTACACAGTACAATGACCTGCCTGTGTACACGTATGTGTATTCATGTGTGGGCACCACTGTGTCTTTATACACGCATCTGTTAACATACAGATCATAAGATCATAAGTTCTAGGAGCAGAATTAGGCCATTCGGCCCATCAAGCCATTCAATCATGGCTGATCTTTTTTTTAAAGTAAGTAAGTATGTTTATTGGCCAAGTATTTACATACAAGGAATTTGCCTTGGTGCTCCGCCCACAAGTAACAACATGACATGACATACAGTGACAGTTACCAATGACTCAGAAAACACTAAACATTAATAATAATAAAACATTAATGATAAAACACCATTGATCAAACATGTGAACCAACAAAATACCAGATCAAAGGGAGGCTACAGATTTTTGGCTGTTGAGTAGAGCAACTACTCATAATCCTCCGCCATTTCCGCCACCTCCAACGTGACCCCACCACTCGCCACATCTTCCCATCTCCCCCCATGTCTGCCTTCCGCAAAGACCGCTCCCTCCGCAACTCCCTCGTCAATTCTTCCCTTCCCTCCCGCACCACCCCCTCCCCGGGCACTTTCCGTTGCAACCGCAAGAAATGCAACACCTGTCCCTTCACCTCCCCTCTCGACTCCATTCAAGGTCCCAAGCAGTCGTTCCAGGTGCGACAAAGGTTCACCTGTATCTCCTCCAACCTCATCTACTGCATCCGCTGCTCTAGATGTCAGCTGATTTACATCGGTGAGACCAAGCGTAGGTTGGGCGACCGTTTCGCCGAACACCTCCACTCAGTCCGCAATAACCTACCTGACCTCCCGGTGGCTCAGCACTTCAACTCCCCCTCCCATTCCCAATCCGACCTCTCTGTCCTGGGTCTCCTCCATTGCCAGAGTGAGCAACAGCGGAAATTGGAGGAACAGCACCTCATATTCCGTCTGGGGTCCTTGCGTCCTTATGGCATCAACATTGAATTCCCCCAATTTAGCTAGCCTGTGCTGTCTCCTCCCCTTCCTTCACCCTCTAGCTGTCTCCTCCCACCCTCCCATCCGCCCGCCCTCGGGCTCCTCCTCCTCCTCCTCCCTTTTTCCTTCTTTCTTTCCCCACCCCCCATCAGTCTGAAGAAGGGTTTCGGCCCGAAACGTCGCCTATTTCCTTCGCTCCATAGATGCTGCTGCACCCGCTGAGTTTCCCCAGCAATTTTGTGTACTCGTGGGTAAAAACTGTTTTTATGTCTGGCTGTGGCAGCTTTGACAGTCCGGAGTCGCCTTCCAGAGGGAAGTGATTCAAAGAGTTTGTGGCCAGGGTGAGAGGGGTCAGAGATTATCCCTCTCAACCCCATTCTCCTGCCTTCTACCCATAACCCCTGACACCCGTACTAATCAAGATGACTTTTGTGTCAGTTATTATACATGTTGTTGTATGTGAAACACTTGTTTCAGTGTGTGCGTGTGTGTATGTTCATATATATCTGCCTGTCGATTCATGTTGTATGTGACAGTATCTCTTGTCATAGAGGCTTAGAGTTATTAGAGCTGTTAAAACAGGCCCTTTGGCCCAACCTGCCCCAACTACACTAGTCCCACCTGCCAGGGTTTGGCCCACCTCCCTCTAAACCTGTCCTATCCATTTATCTGTCAAAGTGTTTCGAGAAACATAGAAACATAGAAAATAGGTGCAGGAGGAGGCCATTCGGCCCTTCGAGCCAGCACCGCCATTCAATGTGATCATGGCTGATCATCCCCTATCAATAACCCGTGCCTGCTTTCTCCCCATATCCCTTGACTCCACTAGCCCCTAGAGCTCTATCTAACTCTCTCTTAAATCCATCCAGTGACTTGGCCTCCACTGCCCTCTGTGGCAGGGAATTCCACAAATTGACAACTCTCTGGGTGAAAAAGTTTTTTCTCACCTCAGTCTTAAACATTGGGATAGTCCCAGCCTCAACTACCTCCTCTGGCAGCTTGTTCCATACACCCACCACCCTTTGTGTGAAAAAGTTACCCATCGGATCCCTATTACATCTTTCCCCCCCTCAGCTTAAACCTATGTCTGCAGTCAGCACATATATTTTTAATTCTTCACCCACCCCCCAGTCTGAAGAAGGGTCCCGACCCAAATTGTCACCCATCCCTTTTTCTCCAGAGATGCTGTCTGACCCACTGAATTACTCCACTTACAGCACTTTCACAAACTTTGGTATAAACCCGCATCTACAGTTCTTTGTTTCTACATATTTCTGTATGTTTATTCTCTAAGCTTCTCTATTTATTAATCTGGTGTGAGTGTGTGTGTGTGTGTGCGTGTGTGTGCGTGTGTGTGTGTGTGTGTGTGTGTGTGTGTGTGTGTGTGTGTGTGTGTGTGTGTGTGTGTGTGTGTGTGTGTGTGTGTAGTGAGTGTGTAACTGTGAGTGTGTAGTGTGTGTGTGTCTGTAACTCAGTGTGTGTGTTTCTGTGCATGTATCTGTGTGAGTGTGTGTGTGTGAGTAAGTGTGTAAGTGTGAGTGTGTGTGTGTGTGTGTGTGTGTGTGTGTGTGTGTGTAGAGTGTGTGTGAGTGTGTAACTGTGAGTGTGTAGTGTGTGTGTGTCTATCTCAGTGTGTGTGTGTTTCTGTGCATGTATCTGTGAGTGTGTGTGTGTGAGTAAGTGTGTGTGTGTGTGTGTGTGTGTGTGTGTGTGTGTGTTTCTGTGCATGTATCTGTGAGTGTGTGTGTGAGTAAGTGTGTGTGTGTGTGTGTGTGTGTGTGTGTGTGTGTGTGTGTGTGTGTGTAGTGTGTAGTGTGTGTGTGAGTGTAACTGTGAGTGTGTAGTGTGTGTGTGTCTGTATCTCAGTGTGTGTGTGTTTCTGTGCATGTATCTGTGTGAGTGTGTGTGTGTGAGTAAGTGTGTAAGTGAGTGTGTGTGTGTGTAGTGTGTGTGTGTATTTCTGTGTGTGTGTCTGTGTCTCAGTGTGTGTGTGTTTCTGTGCATGTATCTGTGTGAGTGTGTGTGTGATTGTGTATGTATGTGTGTGTGTGTATATTTCAGTGTGTGTGTGTGTCTGTGCCTCAGTGTGTGACTGTCCCCGTGCATGTATCTGTCTCCGTGTCTCATTAAGGGGTAAAGTACTCCACTGTGGCAAAACAGATTGCAAGTTAAGTGGCAATAATTGTAACAAACGTCAACAGAGATTTAATTTTCACCTACTTTAGATATCTTAAAAAACTATTTACATCAAGATCAAAAGCGTGAATGTGGATTGAACGCAACATTTAAAACATTTGCACACAATGCAAAACGTGAATTCCTGTTGGCAAACTAAGCCAACCTTTGATTGATATTATAGCTCTCTGTTGACTGCTATAAATTGACTGATTACCTGAACTCACAAACAGTAAATGTGGGGAGACTGGTGCACAGACAGCCACCCCACGGTCCTTGACAGATCTGGGTCAGGATCCAGTGGTATGGAGTCCAAGACGACCAGAGACCCTTTTCTGCCGCTGCCTTCATCCGCCTTCCCAGCCGTCGTGACGCTCCACTAAGGTCAGCCATCGTCCTCCGCCTGTTCCACCGTTGAGGTCTTGGTTGGATTGCTCTTTGTCAGAGACCTCCCCCTCGACCTTACCGCCATGGGTGGCCCTACCAGTAGCGTAGATAGCTCCAGACGGCATCACTCTCAGAACCACACAAGCTTCTCCACCACAACAAGGAGACAATCCACGGAGCCATACAGTCATGGAGTCATAGATTTAGATTTTGGGGAAGTCAAAACAGGACAGGGCCTTCGCAGTGAATGGTTGGGCCCTGGGGAGTGTTGTGGAGCAGGAGAGGGATCTAGGAGTGCAGGCACATAGTTCCTTGAACGTGGCATTCACACAAAGATAGGTTGGTGAAGAAAACCTTTGGGCCTTGTTCTGCTCCTGTCACTTATAAATGAATGAATGAATGAATGAATGAATGAATGAATAAGTTTATTGGCCATGTATTCACATACAAGGAATTTGCCTTGGTGCTCCGCCCGCAACTGACAACATGACATACAGTGACAGTTACGAATGACACATAAAACATTAAACATTAATAGTAAACATTAATGGAGTTTAGAAGGATGAGGGGATATCTTATAGAAAAGATATAAAATTATAAAAGGACTGGACAAGCTAGATGCAGGAAAAATGTTCCCAATGTTCCCAGAACCAGGGGCCACAGTCTTAGAATAAAGGGGAGGTCATTTAGGACTGAGGTGAGAAAAAACCTTTTCACCCAGTGGAGGCCAAGTCACTGGATGGATTTAAGAGAGAGTTAGATAGAGCTCTAGGGGCTAGTGGAGTCAAGGGATATGGGGAGAAGGCAGGCACGGGTTATTGATAGGGGACGATCAGCCATGATCACAATGAATGGCGGTGCTGGCTCGAAGGGCCGAATGGCCTCCTCCTGCACCTATTTTCTATGTTTGTATTGTTCTATTAAAACACCATTGATCAAACATGTGAACCAAACAAAAGGAGGCTACAGATTTTTGGCTGTTGAGTAAAGCAACTAGTCTGGCTGTGGCAGCTTTGACAGTCCGGAGTCGCCTTCCAGAGGGAAGTGATTCAAAGAGTTTGTGGCCAGGGTGAGAGGGGTCAGAGATGGTCTTGCCCGCTCGCTTCCTGGCCCTTGCAGTGTACAGTTCATCAATGGAGGGAAGGTTGCAGCCAATAACCTTCTCTGCTGATCGGACGATTCGCTGCAGCCTCCAGGTGTCGTGCTTGGTGGCTGAGCCAAACCAGACCACGATGGAGAAGGTGAGGGCAGACTCTACGATGGCCGTGTAGAATTGGACCATCATGACCTCGTGACCGAGTCCATGCCGAGCAGCGAACCCCTTACACAGTAGGGACAATTTACAATTTTTATTGAAACCAACTCTGTCACTACCCAGAGGAGCTCTATGGTTACGCTGTCGAGAGTAGAACTCCAGGATGCGGTGAGGGTGCCCTCTATGGCAGAAAGGGGGGGGGGGGGAACTACTTTCAGTAATGAAAGAGGACATCTTGGATGTCCGAGATTGGAAAGCCTGATTTTGGGAGCAGATGTGGTGCAGATGGAGATATTGACAGTCAGGGATGGCGTCTTTGCACGAGGCAAGTTGGGAGGAGGAGTAGTCCAGATAACTGCTCCACCGATGCTGCCTGATCCGCTGAGATCATACGCTCACACCACATAGCAGTAGATTTAGGCCAGTCGGCCCATCAAGCCTACTTCGCCATTCAATCATGGCTGATTTAGCTTTCCTTCTTAACCCCATTCTCCTGCCTTCTCCTCGTAACCTTTGACACCTTTACCTGTCAATCTCCACTTTAAAAATCCCCCCCAACTTGGCCTCCACACCCATCTATGTCAATGATTCCCGGGATGGCGGGACCATCATATGCTGAGAGAATGGAGCAGCTGGGCTTGTACACTCTGGAGTATAGAAGGATGAGAGGGTATCTCATTGAAACATATAAGATTATTAAGGGCTTGGACTGGAAAGGGCTAGAGGCAGGAAACATGTTCTCGATGTTGGGGGAGTCCAGAACCAGGGGCCACAGTTTAAGAATAAGGAGTAAGCCATTTAGAACGGAGACGAGGAAACGCTTTTTCTCCCAGAGAGTGGTGAGTCTGTGGAATTCTCTGCCAAAGAGGGCGGTGGAGGCAGGTTCTCTGGATGTTTTCAAGAGAGAGCTAGATAGGGCTCTTAAAAATAGCGGAGTCAGGGGATATGGGGAGAAGGCAGGAACGGGGTACTGATTGTGGATGATCAGCCATGATCACATTGAATGGCGGTACTGGCTCGAAGGGCCAAACGGCCTACTCCTGCACCTATTGTCTATTGTCTATTTCCGTAGAATCACCACCCGCTGTCTTAAGAAATTCAGATTAGTTTATTGTCACGTGGACCGAGGTACATTGAAAAGCTATTCCTCCTCATCTCCTTTCGAAAGGTACGTCCTTTTATTCTAAGGCTGTGCTAGACTCTCCCACTAGTAGAAACATCCTCTCCACACCCGCTCTATGCAGGCCTTTCACTATTTGGTAAGTTTCAATGAAGTCCCCTCCTCATCCTTCTAAACTCCAGCGTGTACAGGGCAGCACGGTGGCGCAGCGGTAGAGTTGCTGCCTTACAGTGCTTGCAGCGGCAGAGACCCGGGTTTGATCCTGACTACGGGTGCAGTCTGTACAGATTTTGAACGTTCTCGCTGTGGCCCCGTGGGTTTTCTCCGAGATCTTCAACACTCCAAAGACCTACAGGTTTGTTGGTTAATTGGCTTGGTGTAAATTGGAGATAGACACAAAAAGCTGGAGTAACTCAGCGGGACAGGCAGCATCTCTGGAGAGAAGGAATGGGTGATGTTTTGGGTCGAGACCCATCTTCAGACTGGGGAGTGGGGTCCCTCGCCGGGGATCCCTGGAGAGGAGCTTCGACCGCCGGCCCTGCAGTCTGCGGTGCTTGTGGCTACGGCACGGCGGGAACTTTAAATCTTCGACCGCCGGCCTGCGGCCTACACCAACCTGACGCCGCGGTCTCCGGTGGGGAAGCAACGGTTCAGGATTTACCTGGACTTTATTTGGACTTTACCTTATCTGTACATCTGGACGCCCACAGCGACGGCTGCTGAGGGTGGAGGTCCCCGACCACGGGGGGAAAGTGGAGGAGGACTGGCCAAATGTTGTGCCTTCCACCACAGTGAAGAATGCTGTGGTGGATGTTTGTGTTACATTTTTATTGTGTATTGTGTGTTCTTTTATCATTGTACCGCTGCTGGCAAATTCATTTCACTTGCACTTTATGTGCAATGTGATGAATAAAACCGATATTGATATTGATTGGATAAGGGAAACGAGAGCTATGTGGAGAGGTGATGTGGAGAGATAAAGAACAATGGGGTCAGAAATAATAATAATAATAAATTTTATTTAATGGGCGCCTTTCAGACATCTCAAGGACACCTTACATAGTAATCGGAATAACATATAATCGGAATATAACAAGTAATAAACACATCACAGAGACACAAATTAAAAACAGAATTCAATCCAAAAACAGAAAATCAAAAACACAGTGTGAAGAGAGAGCAGCGGCAGCCAAAGCGCGCCAGCGTCCACTCTCTCTTCACGGCAGCCATCTTGGACACAGACCTACAGGACTACAATTAGACAAAAAAATCATCCCCCCACAGTGGATAGCACTGTGGGGGAAGGCACAATGTCCAGTCCCCACCCCATGTTCACCCCAAAGTCAAGCCTATTGAGGCCACCGCAATTGCCTCTACGGAGGCCCGATGTCCCTGGCCGTTCTCACCGGGTGGTCTTGCCCCGGCGTCGGGAGAGTCCTTTCGGTGGCTGGGCCACCTGGAACGGCCGCTTCCTGGTTGGAGAAAGGGGTGGAGATGGGAAAATGTGGCTAGTGGTGGGATCACGTTGGAGGTGGCGGAGATTTCGGAGGATTATGTGTTGTATGCGACGGCTGACATGGACAATAGACAAGGTGTGAGCGGAGAGCTGTACGATGAGAGGGGGTGAGGTTGGAGTAGGTAAGTGGAACCAGAACACGCTGAGGTGGGGGCGGAGAGGAATGAAGGTGAGGACAGACCATTCCGTATCCGAAAGGGGGAGGTCAGGGTCCCTGGTGTGCGTAGGAGGGATCTCTGTGTGGTGTGGATACGGTGGGCCGAAGGGCCTGTTTCCACCCTGTATCTCGAAACTAAACTGAATTAAACTATAGTCCCAGTGACGTCAAACCTTCTGCACTTCAGCACTCTGTATTCCTCCAGCACTTTGTGTTTTACTATAAGAAAGCAGCCCAGGTTGGGCATTACATTGCCAGAGAAACATAGAAAATAGGTGCAGGAGTAGGCCCTTCGACCCTTCGAGCCAGTACCACTATTCAATAGACAATAGACAATAGGTTCAGGAGTAGGCCTTTCGGCCCTTCGAGCCAGCACCGCCATTCAATGTGATCAAGGCTGATCATTCCCAATCAGTACCCCGTTCCTGCCTTCTCCCCATATCCCCTGACTCCGCTATCTTTAAGAGCCCTATCTAGCTCTTTCTTGAAAGCATCCAGAGAACCCGCCTCCACCGCCCTCTGAGGCAGAGAATTCCACAGCCTCACCACTCTCTGTGTGAAAAAGTTTTTCCTCATCTCCATTCTAAACGTCTTACCCCTTATTCTTAAACAGTGGCCCCTGGTTCTGCTCCCCCAACGTCGGGGGATGTGATCGTCCAAAATCAGTACCCCGTTCCTGCTTTACCCCCATATCCCTTGTCTGTGGCACGCACTACATTGTCTGAAGAAGGGTTCCTGACCCGAAACGTCACTTATCCATTTTCTCAAGAGTTAAGTCAATATGTTCTGAAACATCACAATGAAATTCTGACCTGCAGCAGATATGTAAACACAGTACTCTGTAAACGCCGTAATAAATGACAAAGGTTCAGTGTATAAAAAACAAATATGGGCATCACAGTGGCGCAGCGGTAGAGTTGCTGCCTCACAACGCCAGACACCCGGGTTCGATCCTGACTGCGGGTGGCGTCTGTACGGAGTTTGTACGTTCTCCCCGTGACCTGCCTGGGCTAGATGCAGGAAGATTGTTCCCGATGTTGGGGAAGTCCAGGACAAGGGGTCACAGTTTAAGGATAAAGGGGGAAATCCTTTAGGACAGAGATGAGAAAAACATTTTTCACACAGAGAGTGGTGAATCTGTGGAGTTCTCTGCCCCAGAAGGTAGTTGAGGCCAGTTCATTGGCTATATTTAAGAGGGAGTTAGATGTGGCCCTTGTGGCGAAAGGAATCAGGGGGTATGGAGAGAAGGCAGGTACAGGATACTGAGTTGGATAATCAGCTATGATCATATTGAATGGCGGTGCAGGCTCGAAGGGCCGAATGGCCTCTACTCCTGCACCTATTGTCTATGTTTCTACGTTTCCTCCGGGTGCTCCGGTTTCGTCCCCAACTCCGAGGGTACACAGGTTTGTCGGTTAATTGGCTTTGGTGAAAATTGCAAATTGTCCCCAACGTGTGCGTGTGGAATAGAGTCAGCCGCGCGCGGGCTCGGATCGCCGGTCGGCACGGGCTCGGTGGGCAGAAGGGCCTGTTTCTGCACCGGCCGTGCCTCCAAACTACAAACGACACTAAATAAAAAAAAGACCACTCTGGTCGGTGTCAGCCACAGCTGAAGGTAACCAGAACGACAGAAGAATGGATCGCCCTTTCAAGTCTTTGGCAAGCTGCCCACTGCCAACTTTCATTGTGGTGTCTGGTTTACAAACTAACATCTGTAAATTTGACACAAAAAAAAACCGCAAGAGAACCAGACAGAGAGCTTAAGAACTTTGTGATTTCTCCTTTGGAATATCAGCTCGCCCAAGGCAAGTGCTGAGGAGATTACAGGGCTTCATCCTCCGGTTATTTGTGTATTGTCAGAACAAAGCTATGTGTTTTTTTTAATATATATTTTAAAGGAGGTGTTAGACAGGTATAATGGATTGGTCCTGGTATTATACATTGGGAGCTGCAGGTTGGGGCTAGCAAAAGACTCCCTGCATTGTAACGCTAGTTATCCCATAAGAAAAGGGCTTATCTTTTAACAGCCCAATCTTATAACCATTAGTGCATGGTTGACACTCAACAGCGGATGATGATCAGCAGGGGGGGGGGGGAGAGCAAACTGAATGGGTTCAGAAAACGGTGGTTTTGCAGATAGTGAAGATGGTTGTCAAAATTTGTAGCAAGAAGCAGAGATCCTATAGCGAGCGAGATGGTCCACTCGACGAATAAGACGTGGTACGGTCATGGGCAGATTCGTGGGGAATTTTCGGCCCCATTTCCGTACCCGGCTTCCGTCTCTGCACCAAAGGTCCCGTAGGATAACTAGTGCGGAGACGGAAGCCGGTTACGGAAACATCCTCGTAAAAATAAAAGTTATTTGGTAAAAATCTTCTCCTCAATTTCGGAATTTCAATTTATTAACACAAACTGTTCCCCCGCAACGTTGATTACACTGCGGGTCGGGTCGGGTCTGGTTACTGAAATGGATGAAAAAAAGGCCCACGTTCCGCTCCGTTGCGTACTACACGTCAGCCCATTGCATTTAGCAGGAGTGGTCTATATTGCTCCGCTATAGGATCTTTGGCAAGAAGGGTCTCGACCCGAAACGTCACCCATTCCTTCCTTCTCTCCAGAGATGCTGCCTGTCCCACTGAGTTACTCCAGCTTTTTGTCTCTATCTTCAGTTATAAGTTTATCAGTTTTTAGGTGATCACATTTCACTGTGCCAACTGGCACATGTGACAACTAAATGTATCTTGTATTGTGTCTGTCTTCAGTTATTCAGTTTAGATTATTGTCACATGTACTGAGGCACAGTGAAAAGCGTTTTTTTTTAGTTTGGTTTAGTTTAGAGGTACAGCCCAGAAACAGGCCCTTCGGCCCACCGGGTCCGCACCGACCAGCGGTGGTGGCTCGAACGTCCGAATGGCGTACTCCTGCACCTATTGTCCATTGTTTATTGTCACTTCATCCCCGCACATTAACACTATCCTACACACACAAGGGACAATTTACATTTATACTAAGCCAATTAACCTACAAACCTGTACGTCTTTGGCGTGTGGGAGGAAACAGTAGCAAACTGTGGTCCCTGGTTCTGGACTCCCCCAACATCGGGAACATGTTTCCTGCCTCTAGCGTGTCCAAACCCTTAATAATCTTACATGATTCAAATATGATAACCTCTCATCCTTCTAAACTTCAGAGTATGCATGCCCAGCCGCTCCATTCTCTCAACATATGACAGTCCCGCCGTCCCGGGAATTAACCTTGTAAACCTACGCTGCACTCCCTCAATAGCAAGAATGTCCTTCCTCAAATTAGGGGACCAAAACTGCACACAATACTCCAGGTGTGGTCTCACTAGGGCTCTGTACAACTGCAGAAGGACCTCTTTGCTCAGAATGCATGCTTACTTTCATTGACTGATGAACAAGGACCCCCAGATCCCGTTGTACTTCCCCTTTTCCCAACTTGACACCATTTAGACAATAATCTGCCTTCCTGTTTTTGCTACCAAAGTGGATAACCTCACATTTATCCACATTAAACTGCTCTGCCATGCATCTGCCCACTCACCCTGCATTCTCATAGCATCTCATAGCATCCTCCTCACTGGTCACACTGCCACCCAGCTTTGTGTCATCTGCAAATTTGCTAATGTTACTTTGAATCCCTTCATCCAAATCGTTGATGTATATTGCAAATAGCTGCGGTCCCAGCACGGAGCCTAGAGGTACCCCACTAGTCACTGCCTGCCATTCTGAAAGGGACCCGTTAATCCCTACTCTTTGTTTCCTGTCTGCCAACCACTTCTCTATCCATGTCAGCACTCTACCCCCAACAGCCTCCTCTTGAACATCAAAAAAACTAAGGAGTTGATCGTGGACTTTAGGAGGGCACATCATCCGAAGGCGTACACACCATTGAGGATAAATGGGGATACTATGGGTAGGGTGAACTGTTTTAAATACCTGGGAGTCCACATCTCTTAGGATATGACATGGACATCACACGCCGCAGCACTCGTGAGTAAGGCAAGGCAGCGCCTTTACCACCTCAGGCAATTGAGGAAATTCAGAGTGTCTCCGAGGATCCTCCAGTGCTTCTACTCAGCGGTTGTGGAAAGCATCTTGTCCGGAAATATTATCATCTGGTTTGGGAATTGCTCTGCCCAGGACAAGAAGGCTCTGCAGAGAGTAGTGCGTTCGGCCGAACGCACTATGGGAACTTCACTTGCCCCCCCTGCAGGAACTATACATCAGGAGGTGCAACTCCAGAGCCAATAAAATCATGGGAGACCCCCTTCCACCCCTGCAACGGACTGTTCCAGCTGCTACGGTCAGGCAAACGCCTCCGTTGCCATGCGGTGAGAACGGAGAGGTTGAGAAGGAGTTTCTTCCCAGAGGCCATTCGGACTGTAAACTCCTATCTCACCAGGGACTAACTTTACTGAAACTTTTTCCTTCCGCCCACAATATTTAATATGTAAAAGAATATGTGATTGTGTTTGTAGTTTGTTTGTTTGTTTGTCTGTTTGTATTTTTGCACAAAGTCCGCGAGCATTGCCACTTTTCATTTCACTGCACATCTCGTACGTGTATGTGACGAATAAACTTGACTTGACCATGTACCCTCATTTTGCCCACCATTCTCCTATGTGGGACCTTATCAAATGCTTTCTGAAAGTCCAGGTACACTACATCCACTGGCTCTCCATTGTCCATTTTCCTAGTTACATCTTCAAAAAATTCCAGAAGATTAGTCAAGCAGGATTTCCGCTTTGTAAATCCATGCTGACTTGGACCGATCCTGTTACTGCTATCCAAATGTGCGGCTATTTGATCTTTTATAATTGACTCCAGCATCTTCCCCACCACCGATGTCAGGCTAACTGGTCTATAATTTCCTTTTTTCTCTCTCCCGCCTTTCTTAAAAAGTGGGATAACATTAGCTACCCTTCAATCCACAGGAACTGATCCTGAATATATAGAACATTGGAAAATTATCATCAATGCTTCCACGATTTCTAGAGCCATCGCCTTAAGTACCCTGGGATGCAGACCATCAGGCCCTGGGGATTTATCAGCCTTCAGTCCCATCAGTCTAGCCAACACCATTTCCTGCCTAATGTGGATTTCCTTCAGTTCCTCCGTCACCCCAGGTCCTCTGGCCACTCGTGCATCAGGAAGATTGTTTGTGTCCTCCTTAGTGAAGACAGATCCCAAGTACCCGTTCAACTCATCTGCCATTTCCTTGTTCCCCATAATAAATTCACCTTTTTCAGTCTTCAAGGGTCCAACTTTGGTCTTAACTAATTTTTCCCTCTTCACATACCTAAAGAAGCTTTTACTATCCTACTATCCGGGATGATCGAAACTCCGGCGTCGGGATGGATCGGAACATTGGATGGAGCTCCCGAGTCGGCCGCTGCTTCACGGTTTTAAAGTCCACAGGCCCCGCGGTCGGAGCTCCAACACTGGCGATCCCCGGCAAAAGATCCCAGGCTCCGCGATGGTAAGTCCACTCCCCGCCCGCGGCTTGAAGCTCCGGGCCGGTCTCCAGGAAAGGCCGCACCACTCCACGTTGTAGGCCGCAGGGCGAGACGTAGATGCGACACGGAGAAAAATCTGGAAAAAGTTTCTCCCCGAGTTGCTGCCTTAAAGCGCCAAAGACCCGGGTTTGATCCTGACTACGGGTGTTTGTCTGTACGGAGTTTGTACGTTCTCCCCGTGACCTGCGTTGGATTTCTACGGGATCTCCGCTTTCCTCCCACATTCCGTAGACGTACAGGTTCATCGGCTTGGTATCATTGTAAATTGTCCTCAGTGTGTGTAAGATAGTGTAAAGAGCCTGTCCCACTTTCACGACCTAATTCACGACCTCTGCCGAGTTTGCCCTTGACTCATCCTCTCAGCATGGTCGTCACAAGGACGTAGGTAGGTCATAGGTAGGTGGTAGAAGGCCGTGATGCTAGTCGTAGGTACTCGTGGCATCAAGTAGGTCGGGGCGTTTTTTCTAGCCTGATGAAAAATGTCCACGAGTAAAAAATGGTCGTGAATTAGGTCGTGAAAGTGGGACAGGGGCTTTAGTGTGCGGAGATCGCTGGTCGGCACGGACTCACCGAAGGGCCTGTTTCCGTGCTGTATCTCTAAACTAAATCTCTAAACTCTATGCATGATTACAAACGAGCCATCAACAGTCTACAGCTATGGGATAAAGGGAATGACGTTTAGGGCAAAATACAGTCCAATATAAAGATGAAGATAAGTGCAAGTCTTTGGAATGTCGGATGAAACCGGAGCACCCGGAGAAATCCCACACAGGTCACGGGGAGAACCTACAAACTCTGCACAGGCAGCACCGTAGTCAGGATCGAACCCGGGTCTCTGGCGTTGTGAGGCAGCAACTCTACCGCTGTGCCACCGTGCAGACCTGGGTCCGTTCAGTCTCTGAAGTGTGTTCTTGGCACTCGCCACCCCATGTGTAAAGAAACGTGCCCTGCACATCTCCTTAAAACTTTTCCCCTCTCGCCTTAAAGTTACGCCCTCTAGTATTTGAGATTAGAGGGCACAGGTTGGTGAGGAATATGGGACAAACTCAACCAAACAACTTGGGTTGGGTTCAAGAAACAAGGAACTGCAGATGCTGCTTTACATAAAAAGGACACCAAGTGCTGGAGTAACTCAGTGAGTGAGAATCCAGAAATCGGAGGTGCAAAGGGACTTGGGAGCGCTGGTGCAGGATTCCCAAAAAGTTAATCTGCAAGGCGAATCGGTTTGTAAGGAAGACAAACGCAATGCGAGCATTTATTTTGAGATGACTAGAATGTAAATGCAGGGATGTAATGCTGAGGCTCTATAAGGCGCTGGTCAGGCCACATTTGGAATATTGTGAGCAATTTTGGGCCCCGTATCTGAGGAAGGATGTGCTGGCGCTGGAGAGGGTCCAGAGGAGGTTTCCAAGAATAATCCCAGGAATGAGTGGGTTAACATATGATGAGCGTTTGACGGCACTGGGCCTGTACTCGCTGGAGTTTAGAAGGATGAGGGGAGATCTCATTGAAACTTACCGAATGGTAAAAGGCCTGGATAGAGTGGATGTGGAGAGGATGTTTCCACAGGTGGAAGAGTCTAGGACCAGAGGACACAGCCTCAGAATTAAAGGACGTACCTTTGGAAAGATGAGGAGGAATTTCTTGAGCCAGAGGGTGGTGAATCTGTGGAATTCATTGCCACAGATGACTGTAGAGGGCAAGTCAATGAATATTTTTAAGGCAGAGATTGACAGATTCTTGATTAGTACGGGTGTCAGGGGTTATGGGGCTAAGGCAGGAGAATGGGGTTGAGATGGAGAGATAGATCAGCCATGACTGAATGGCGGGGAAGACCTGATGGGCCGAATGGCCTAATTCTGCTCCTATCACTTATCAACATGCGTCGGGCAGCATCTTTGGATAGATGATGTTTCGGAGATATGACACACAATGCTGGAGTAACTCAGCGGGACAGGCAGCACCTCCGGGAGAGAAGGAACGGGCGACGTTTCGGGTTGACCCAGTCGCAGCAGTGTGTTTCTGGTTTGGAGAGTCTGGATTTGCTGACATAAGTATAGGCTATCTGTGCAGAGATGGTGCTGCACAGCTGTTGTCACGGGGCTGCGGGAGGGACATTATCGCCGGACGCTGGAGGCACGGGCACGGCACCCGGCTCCTTCTCACGCACCACAAACAATCAGCAACGTCTCCGTCAACTCTTTCCCCCCTCGCTCCCAATCTACCCCCCCCCCCCCCCCACACCCCTCCCCCCCAGCCACATATTCACGCACTGGCTTCATAGACGCATGGGAACAAAGAAAATAGATGCAGGAATGGGCTATTCGGCCCTTCAAGCCCTTCAAGCCAGCACAGCCATTCAACATGATCTGCAATGATCATCCACAATCAGTACATAGAAACATAGAAAATAGGTGCAGGAGTAGGCCATTCGGCCCTTCGAGCCTGCACCGCCATTCAATATGATCATGGCTGATCATCCAACTCAGTATCCTGTACCTGCCTTCTCTCCATGCCCCCTGATCCCTTTAGCCACAAGGGCCACATCTAACTCCCTCTTAAATATAGCCAATGAACTGGCCTCAACTACCTTCTGTGGCAGAGAATTCCACAGATTCACCACTCACTGTGTAAAAAATGATTTTCTCATCTCGGTCCTAAAAGACTTCCCTCTTATCCTTAAACTGTAACCCCTAGTTCTGGACTTCCCCAACATCGGGAACAATCTTCCTGCATCTAGCCTGTCCAACCCCTTAAAAATGTTGTAAGTTTCTATAAGATCCCCCCTCAATCTTCTAAATTCTAGCGAGTACAAGCCGAGTCTATCCACTCTTTCTTCATATGAAAGTCCTGCCATCCCAGGAATCAGTCTGGTGAACCTTCTCTGTACTCCCTCTATGGCAAGAATGTCTTTCCTCAGATTACGAGACCAAAACTGTACGCAATACTCCAGGTGTGGTCTCACCAAGACCCTGTACAACTGCAGTAGAACCTCCCTGCTCTCCAACTGCAGTAGAACCTCCCTGCTCTTATACCCCGATCCTGCTTTTTCCCCATATCCCTTGATTCCGTTAGCCCTAAGAGCTAAATCTAACTCTCTCTTGAAAACATCCAGCGAATCGGCCTCCACTTCCTTCTGTGGCAGGGAATTCCACAGATTCACAACTCTCTGGGTGAAAAAGATTTTCCTCATCTCTGTCCTAAATGGCCTACCCCTTATTCTTAAACTGTGTGACCCCTGGTTGTGGACTCCCACAACATCGGGAACATGTTTCCTGAATCCAGCCTGTCCAATCGCTAAATAATTTTATTTGTCTCTATAAGATCACCTCTCATCCTTGTAAATTCCAGTGAATACGAGCCCAGTCGACCCATTATTCCATCCTTCAGTATCCAAAGAACCATAAGACCCTCTGACTATCATTGATCGGACTTTGCCCAGCATTAAACAGTATTCACGTTATTCCATTTATCCTGTATCTGTACATTGTGGGTGGTTTAATTTAGTTCAGTTCAGCTTAGTTTATTGTCACATGTACCGAGGTACAGTGAAAAGCTTTTTGTTGCGTGCTAACCAGTCAGCAGAAAGACAATACATGATTACAATTGAGCCATTCACAGTGTACAGATATATGGTAAAGGGAATCTTGGTTCTTGGTTTCTTGGTCCTCCAAAATATTCCAAATGGAATTTAAACTGGGGGTGGTGAAGGGAGGGCTTAAGCCAGAAAGGGTTATTGGGAAGAAAGAGCTACTTTAAATGTAGTTGCATCTGGTTGTGTAACTATAGTTGGGTGGAGATTATTCCATGCTTTAATTGTGCGGGGGAAGAACGAATTGCTGTACACATCTGTCTTTGTAGCTGGGGTCACAAATTGGATCGAATGCCCTCGTCTGCTCCTAATTGGTTTGGGTTTGGTGTAGGTCTTGTAGTCTATGTCGAGCTGACCATTTAACATTTTGTAAAAACAGGACAAACGGTGAGCTTCACGTCTGTCTTGGAGAGGGTTCCACCCCAGAGAATTCAGAAGTTTGGTGACACTCGCTTCTCTCTCATAGGTGTTAGTAACAAATCGAGCGACCTGTCTTTGGACACGTTCGATGGAAGAAATGTTTTTATTTGTGTAAGGGTCCCATGCTGCAACTGCGTAGTCCAAATGAGGTCTAACGAGGGTGAAGTATAGCTTCTCCTTGACAGAAGTTGAACAATGATGAAAGTTGCGCCTCAGAAACGGAGACAAGGAAACACTTTTTCTCACAGAGAGTGGTGAGTCTGTGGAATTCTCTGCCTCAGAGGGCGGTGGAGGCCGGTTCTCTGGATGCTTTCAAGAGAGAGCTAGATAGGGCTCTTAAAAATAGCGGAGTCAGGGGATATGGGGAGAGGCAGGAACGGGGTACTGATTGGGGATGATCAGCCATGATCACATTGAATGGCGGTGCTGGCTTGAAGGGCCGAATGGCCTACTCCTGCACCTATTGTCTATTGTCTATTGTCTAATGATTGTTTGTTTGTAAACTGTCAACATAGGCAGTCTTTGATTGTGTTAATACTCTGTATGTCTATTTTAAGTTTTTGAATAAAAGTATTTCTATAATAATTTTAAAAAATTGTTTTAAATTAAATAAATGTCGCAGGCCTGTCATCTGTTTCTTGTTGATGGGAAAGAATTTGTTCCGTGTTAGGAATGCAGCAAATTGGAAATGTGGTCCCGCACCAGGTGGTTGGAGAGTGCGTTCCCAGCTGACAAATGATGGCTGGCCTGGAGTTTACAGATGTGAGGGACAATCAGATGTTCTCCCATCCCAGACCCAAGAATAGGGTGTTAGATTGTCCAGCTATCTGCCCACCATCTCATGTTCAATAGGTCATAGGAGCAGAAATGGGCCATTTGGCCCATCGAGTCCACTCCGCCGTTCAATCATGGCTGATCTGACTTTCCCCCCAAACCCCATTCTCCTGCTTTTCCCCCCTTAACCCCCGACACCCGGACTAATCAAGAACCTTTCAATCTCCACCTTAAATATATCCATTGACTTAGCCTCCAATTAATTCCACAGATTCATCACCCCCTGACGAAATAAATTCCTCCTTATCTCCTTTATAGACAATAGACAATAGGTGCAGGACATTTGGCCCTTCGAGCCAGCACCGCCATTCAATGTGATTATGGCTGATCATTCCCAATCAGTACCCCGTTCCTGCCTTCTCCCCATATCCCCTGACTCCACTATTTTTTAAGAGCCCTATCTAGCTCTCTCTTGAAAGCATCCAGAGAACCTGCCTCCACCGCCCTCTGAGGCAGAGAATTCTACAGACTCATTACTCTCTGTGAGAAAAAGTGTTTCCTTGTCTCCGTTCTAAATGGCTTACCATTTATTCTTAAACTGTGGCCCCTGGTTCTGGACTCCCCCAACATCGGGAACATGTTTCCTGCCTCTAGTGTGTTCAAGCCCTTAACAATCTTAACTGCCCTTAACTGCACTCCCTCAATAGCAATAATGTCCTTCCTCAAATTAGGAGATAGTTGGACAGGTACAGTTTTTCACTCAGAAGGCGGTGGGGGCAAGGTGCCGGGAGAGGTGTTTGGGACGAAAACTGTAGCAGCACTTTGGAAAACAGATTGCCTCCAAGATGGCGCCCAATCCAGGTGACTATTTGCGTGCCGGCCACAGAAGCAGATCTACGATCACATATTACAATCGATCCACGCTCTTAAGTCTCCACTCCGACGGCAACATTTCTTACTTTAACTGTGACTCCTTTCAGATCTTTTCACAGGGCGGTGGCTCGGTGGCGCAGCGGTAGAGTTGCTGCCGTACAGCGCTTGCAGCGCCGGAGACCCGGGTTCCATCCCGACCACGTGTGCTGTCTGTACGGAGTCTGCACGTTATCCCCGTGACCGCGTGGGTTTTCTCCAAGACCTTCGGATTCCTCTCACAATCCAAAGATGTACAGGCTAATTTGTAGGTTAGTTGGCTTGTTATAAGTGTACATTGTCCCTAGGCAGTCACGGTGGAGCAGCGGTAGAGTTGCTGCCTCACAGCGCCAGAGAGCCGGGTTCGATCCCGACTACGGGTGCTGTCTGTACGGAGTTCGTACGTTCTCCCCGTGACCTGCGTGGGTTTTCTCCGAGATCTTCGGTTTCCTCCCACATCCCAAAGACGTACAGGTTTGTAGGTTAATTGGCTTGATTAATTGGCTTGATTAATTGGCTTGATTAAAAAAAATGTCAAATTGTCCACGTTGGTGATAATAATAATAATAATAAATTTTATTTAATGGGCGCCTTTCATACATCTCAAGGACACCTTACATAGTAATCGAAATAAAACATATAATCGGAATAAAACAAGTAATTAAAGACATCACAGTGACACAAATTAAAAACAGAATTCAATCCAAAAACAGAAAATCAAAAACACAGTGTGAAAAGAGAGCAGCGGCAGCCAAAGCGCGCCAGCGTCCACTCTCTCTTCACGGCAGCCATCTTGGACACAGACCTACAGGACTACAATTAGACTGCACAATTAGATATGCAGAGTACTGCCCTGCCGACTACAAAATTCAGTAGGTTCAGAAGGTAGTGTGTGTAGGATAGTGTTGGTGTGCGGGGATCGCTGGTCGGCGCGGACTCGATGAGCCAAAGGGCCCGTTTCCGTGCTGTATCTCTAAACTAAACTAAACTAAACTAAACTAAACTAAACTAGAGAAATCAATATTCATACTTCTGGGCTGTAAGTTACCCAAGTGAAATATGAGGGCCTGTTTCTGCGCTGTATCTCTAAACTAAACTAAACTGTCCGTATTTCGACTCCCAGCACCCAAAGGCCAACTGCATTGACTCCTGGCTGGGCGCGGACCGAGCAGCGAGGCCCAGCGCAACCAACGAGAGCTGAGGCCTAGTTACCACCTGGAGCGTCCAACCCACATCACCCTCCTACCCCCAGAGCCCCCAGAACATCACACAAACCAACCTCCCTTCCATTGACTCCATCTACACCTCACGCTGCCTCGGCAAGGCCAGCAGCATCATCAAGGACCAGTCTCACCCCGGCCACTCCCTCTTCTCCCCTCTCCCATCAGGCAAGAGGTACAGAAGTGTGAAAACACACACCTCCGGATTCAGGGACAGATTCTTCCCAGCTGTTATCAGGCAACTGAACCATCCTACCACAACCAGAGAGTGGTCCTACCTCTTTGATGACCCTCGGACTATTTTTGATCAGCTTTACCTTGCACTAAACGTTATTCCCTTTATCATGTATCTGTACATTGTAAATGGCTCGATTGTAATCACGTATTGTTTTTCCGGTGACTGGTTAGCGCGCAACAAAAGCTCTCCAGCGTACCTTGGTACACGTGACAATAAACTAAACTGATTTAGCACGGGGACCTGGGTGGGAAAGATTTTGGGGAATATGGTGTGTGGATGGGACTAGCTTGCACAAGCATCTTGGTTGGCATGGTTGAGTTCAGCTTAGGATAGAGAAACATAGAATCATGGGAAAATAGGTACAGGAGTAGGCCATTGGCCCTTCGAGCCTGCACCGCCATTCAATATGATCATGGCTGATCATCCAACTCAATATCCTGTACTTGCCTTCTCTCCATACCCCCTTTAGCCACAAGGGCCACATCAAACACACTCTTAAATATAGCCAATGAACTGGCCTCAACTACTTTCTATGGCAGAGAATTCCACAGATTCACCACTCTCTGTGTGAAAACAAAGTTTCTCATCTCTGCCCTAAAATACTTCCCCCTTATCCTTAAACTGTGACCCCTTGTTCTGGACTTCCCCAACATCGGGAACAATCTTCTTGCATCTAGCCTGTCCAACCCCTTAAGATGTTTGTAAGTTTCTATAAAATCCCCCCTCAATCTTCTAAATTCTAGCGAGTACAAGCCGAGTCTATCCAGTCTTTCTTCATATGAAAGTCCTGCCATCCCAGGAATCAGTCTGGTGAACCTTCTCTGTACTCCCTCTATGGCAAGAATGTCTTTCCTCAGATTAGGAGACCAAAACTGTACGCAATACTCCAGATGTGGTCTCACCAAGACCCTGTACAACTGCAGTAGAACCTCCCTGCTCTTATACTCAAATCCTTTTGCTATGAATGCTAACATACCATTCGCTTTCTTCACTGCCTGCTGCACCTGCATGCCTACTTTCAATGACTGGTGTACCATGGCACCCAGGTCTCATTGCATCTCCCCTTTTCCTAATCGGCCACCATTCAGATAATAGTCTAGACGGAGAACGAGGGAATGCAGGGGTTACTTGAAGTTAGAGATATATATATATGACATTTATTTGTGCTGATTATTACAGGTTTTACAAATGTTCACACATCCGTTGTTCTGCTGCAAGTAAGAATTTCATCGTGGAGGAAGGAACTGCAGAATGCTGCATTAAACCAAAGATAGACACAAATTGCTGGAGTAACTCATCGGGGCAGACAGCATCTCTGCAGAGAAGGAATGGGTGACGTTGCAGGTCAAGGTTGAGTCTGAACAAGGGTCTCGACCCAAAACATCACCCATTCCTTCTCTCCAGAGGTGCTGCCTGTTCCGCTGAGTTACTCCAGCATTTTGTGTCCATCTTTAGTAAGAATTTCATTGTTCTTTTTCAGGTTGTATGAAAAGAAAACACATTTGACTCTTTTGACTGTTAGCGATCTATCTTGTCAGGCAGGTCCATGGATAGTGTTTAAGAAGGAACTGCAGATGCTGGAAAATCGAAGGTAGACAAAAGTGCTGGAGAAATTCAGCGGGTGCGGCAGCATCTATGGAACGAATGAAATAGGCAACGTTTCGGGCCGAAACCCTTCTTCAGACTCCATGCATAGACAATAGACAATAGCCAATAGACAATAGACAATAGACAATAGGTGCAGGAGTAGGTCATTTGGCCCTTCGAGCCAGCACCGCCATTCAATGTGATCATGGCTGATCATCCCCAATCAGTACCCCGTTCCTGCCTTCTCCCCATATCCCCATGACTCCGCTATTTTTAAGAGCCCTATCTAGCTCTCTCTTGAAAGCATTCAGAGAACCTGCCTCCACCACCCTCTGAGGCAGAGAATTCCACAGACTCACCACCCTCTGTGAGAAAATGTGTTTCCTCGTCTCCGTTCTAAATGGCTTACTCCTTATTCTTAAACTGTGGCCCCTGGTTCTGGACTCCCCCAACATCGGGAACATGTTTCCTGCCTCTAGCGTGTCCAAGCCCTTAACAATCTTTATAGGTTTCCATGAGATACCCTCTCATCCTTCTAAACTCCAGAGTGTACAAGCCCAGCTGTACAGATAGGACAGGTTTAGGGAGATATGGACCAAGCGCGGGCAGGTGGGACTAGAGTAGATGGGACACTGTTGGTCGGTGTGGGCAAGTCGGGCCGAAGGGCCTGTTTCCACGCTGTATCACTCTATGAGTCTATTGCCCTCATGATTTTATACACCTCTACATCATCACCCCTCAGCCTCCTGCCACTCCAAGGAATAAAATCCTTCTGTATGAACAATGTTTTCGACAGCCGGACACTTTAGTTCTGTCAGGTTTGTCACGGATAATCGACTCCTTACAGATCCATGCCGACTCCCTCTGATCAGCTGAAAATCTTCAAGGCATTCACTCGTTCCATCCTTAATTATAGACTGGAGAAATCTCATCACAACAGCTGTTAGACTAACTGCTCTGTAATTGCCCGGCTGATCTGTTTCACCTTTTCTTAAATATCAGAGGGACATATGCAATTTCCCATTTTCAGGGAATGGGACCCAAATCAAATGAACTTGAAGGGATTATGCACAATGTCTCACCTACTCGCATTTATATAACTCTTTTAATCTTCAGCTTCCTCAGAACTGTCTGTACAGAGTCTGTGTACGCTCTCCCCGTGACCCGCGTGGGTTTTCTCCGAGATCTCCGGTTTCCTCCCGCACTCCAAAGACGCGCGGGTTTGTAGGTAAATTGGCTTGGTGTAAGTGTAAATTGCCAAGAGTCAAGAGTGTTTTATTGTCATATGTCCCGGATGGGACAATGAAATTCTTACTTGCTGCAGCACAACAGAATATGTGAACATGTAGACAAGTGTGTGTAGGATCATAGTGTGTGTCGGATAGTGTTAATGCGCAGGGTTAGCTGGTCGGAGCGGACTCGGTGGGCCGAAGGGCCTGTTTCCGATCTATATCTTTAAACTAAACTAAACTAAACTTTGAGGAGATTTGGTTTGGCGCTGAAAGCACAAGTGTACGTTGGAGAGCATAGTGGCCATAGCAATAGAGTCGCTGCCTTACAGCGCAAGAGACCCAGGTTTAATTCCATTACGCACTCCCAGGGCTGGGAGAGCACAGGGGGGGAGGGTCGGGAGGGAGGACGGGATCTCCCTGTCGGTCTGCTCCTGGGCCAGGTCAAGATGGCCATTCGTGGGTCGACAGATGGTACAATGGGCTAAGTGTTCGGCTGGCAACCGGAAGGTAGCTGGTTCGAATCCCGCTTGGAGTGCATACTGTCGTTGTGTCCTTGGGCAAGACACTTCACCCACCTTTGCCTGTGTGTGTTCTTGGGCAAGACACTTCACCCACCTTTGCCTGTGTGTGTGGATGTAATTATGTGAAGCACTTTGGGGTCAATGCAAGTTGACTTAAAATGTGCTATATAAATAAAGAAATTTAATTTAATTTAATTTAATAGACAATAGACAATAGGTGCAGGAGTAGGCAATTTGGCCCTTCGAGCCACATCGAGCCTTCAATGTGATCATGGTTGATCATCCACAATCAGTACCCCGTTCCTGCCTTCTCCCCATATCCCCTGACTCCGCTATTTTTAAGAGCCCTATCTAGCTCTCTCTTGAAAGCATCCAGAGAACCGGCCTCCACCGCTCTCTGAAGCAGAGAATTCCACAGACTCACCACTCTCTGTGAGAAAAAGTGTTTCCTCGTCTCCGAATAATGGCTTACTCATTATTCTTAAACTGTGGTCCTTGGTTCTGGACTCCCCCAACATCGGGAACATGTTTCCTGCCTCTAACGTGTCCAAGCCCTTAATAATCTTATATGTTTCAATGAGATCCCCTCTCATCCATCTAAACTCCAGAGTGTACAAGCCCAGCCGCTCCATTCTCTCAGCATATGACAGTCCCGCCATCCCGGGAATTAACCTTGTAAACCTACGCTGCACTCCCTCAATAGCAAGGTCGAGGCAGCGGGCAGTCGATGGCCGTATAGCGCTCGGCTGCCTGCCCCTTTTCCGGGGTTACGTCCATGCCCACGTGTTCCTGGAGAGGGAACACGCGGTGTCCACGGGGACGCTGGGGGCCTTCCGTGAACGCTGGTCACCGCGGGAGGTCGATTGTATTATAGACAAGGATGGCGGGATTTTAAGTTGAATTTTCGTTTTGTTTGTAAACTGCCGATACAGCCAGCTTTTGGTACGAATGCTGTACTACTTAGTATGTTGATTTTGTTTTTGGAATAAAGCATTTGTAAAAAAAAAGGGCTGGGATAGCATGGGTTAGATACAGAGTGAAGCTCCCTCTACTCTGTCCTGTCACACACTCCCAGGGAGACACAGTGGCACAGCAGTAGAATTGCTGCCTCGCTGTGACCGAGATCCGGGTGCGATCCCAAATATTGGTGCTTTCTGTACGGAGCTTGCATGCTCTCCCCGTGACCTGCGTGGGTTTCCCCTGGCTGCTCCAGTTTCCTCCCACACTCCAAAGACGTACAGGTTTGCAGGTTAATTTTCTTTGGTGAAATTGTAAGGTAGTCCTTAGTGTAGGATTGTTAAGGGTTTGGACAGGCTAGAGGCAGGAAACATGTTCCCGATTGGAGGAGTCCAGAACCAGGGGCCACAGTTTAAGAATAAGGGGTAAGCCATTTAGAACGGAGACGAGGAAACACTTTTTCTCACAGAGAGTGGTGAGTGTGGAATTCTCTGCCTCAGAGGGCGGTGGAGGCAGGTTCTCTGGATACTTTCAAGAGAGAGCTAGATAGGGCTCTTAAAATAGTGGTCAGGGGATATGGGGGGAAGTCAGGAACGGGGTACTGATTGTGGATGATCAGCCATGATCACATTGAGTGGCGGTGCTGGCTCGAAGGGCCGAATGGCCTCCTCCTGCACCTATTGTCTATTGATAGTGCTAGTGTACGGGGTAATCGCAAGTCGGTGCGGACTCAGTGGGCCGAAGGGCCTGTTTCAGTGCTGTATTTCTAAAGTGTAAACTCTAAAGCATTATGAATGGTTCACAACTCAAACTCCTCGGAACGAAAGAGATTCCCCTCCAGATTCAGGGACAGTTTCTTCCCGGCTGGTTTCAAGCAACTGAACCATCCTACCACAACTAAAGGGCATTCCTGGCCTCCCATGTACCTTATTGGTGACCCTCGGACTATCTTTGATCGGGCTTTGCAGGCTTCACCTTGCAATAAAAGTGATTCCTTCATCACAGAACCACCCATTGTAAACGACTCGACTGTGATCATGTATTGTCTTTCCGCTGACTGGATAGCACGCAACAAAAGCTTTTCACTGTATCTCGGTACACGTGACAATAAAATAAACTGAAACTAAAACTGATACAGAAATTGGGGGGCATTTTAAGTAAGTAAGTAACTAAGTAAGTTTATTGGCCAAGTGTTCACATACAAGGAATTTGCCTTGGTGCTCCGCCCACAAGTAACAACATAACCTGGCCTTGTGTTTCAGAAAGAAAAATAAATAAATAAATAAATAAAAAGCTATATTTAAGAGGGAGTTAGATGTGGCCCTTGTGGCTAAAGGGATCAGGGGGTATGGAGAGAAGGCAGGGATTGGATACTGAGTTGGATGATCAGCCATGATCATATTGAATGGCGGTGCAGGCTCGAAGGGCCGAATGGCCTACTCCTGCACCTATTGTCTATGTTTCTATACAGTGACAGTTACGAATGACTCAGAAAACACTAAACATTAATAATAATAAAACATTAATGATAAAACACCATTGATCAAGCATGTGAACCAACAAAATACCAGATCAAAGGGAGGCTACAGATTTTTGGCTGTTGAGTAGAGCAACTACTCGTGGATAAAAAATGTTTTTATGTCTGGCTGTGGCAGCTTTGACAGTCCGGAGTCGCCTTCCAGAGGGAAGTGATTGAAAGAGTTTGTGGCCAGGGTGAGAGGGGTCAGAGATGATCTTGCCCGCTCGCTTCCTGGCCCTTGCAGTGTACAGTTCATCAATGGAGGGAAGGTTGCAGCCAATAATCTTCTCTGCTGATCGGACGATTCGCTGCAGCCTCCAGGTGTCGTGCTTGGTGGCTGAGCCAAACCAGACCATGATGGAGAAGGTGAGGACAGACCCTATGATGGCCGTGTAGAATTGGACCATCATTGCCTGTGGCAGATTGTACTTCCTCAGCTGCCGCAGGAAGTACATCCTCTGTTGGGCCTTTTCCGGTCCATGACAGGTACTGACCTCCCCACCGTCGAAGGGACACTCAAAAAGGCACTTAATATCATCAAGAACGACTCTGTCACTTATTAAGCATAAAGGGTAAGCCATTTAGAACGGAGACGAGGAAACACTTTTTCTCACAGAGAGTGGTGAATCTGTGGAATTCTCTGCCTCAGAGGGCGGTGGAGGCAGGTTCTCTGGATGCTTTCAAGAGAGCTAGATAGGGCTCTTAAGGGCCTGTCCCACTTTCACGAGTTATTCACGAATTCTCCAGAGTTTTCCCCTTGATTCAAACTCGCAGAATGTTCGTAATGAGTCCGTAGGAGTTCGTAGATATACCGTAGCGACCCGCTATGCCAGCCGCAGGTACTCGTGGCATCAGGTAAGTCGGGACGGTTTTTCCAGCCCGATAAAAAATATCCACGAGTTAAAAAATGGTCGGGATGAAACAAATTGCAACTTTTTACTCGTAATGAGGGCATCGAAATAGTCGTGGGAATTCGTAGACAAACTCGTAGGAGTTCGTGAACATAGTCATAGGAGTTCGTGGGATTAGCACGATCTTGATTTTTTTTTTAGGTCCTTTAAACTCGGCACAGGTTTTGAATTAAGTCGTGAAAGTGGGACAGGCCCTTTAAAGATAGCGGAGTCAGTGGATGTGGGGAGAAGGCAGGAACGGGGTACTGATTGGGGATGATCAACCATGATCACATTGAATGGCGGTGCTGGCTCGATGGGCCGAATGGCCTACTCCTGCACCTATTGTCTATTGTCTATACCGTACCCACACCACTCCTGCTATGCTCTCATCGCATCATTACTATCCGGAAGAAGGTACAGGAGCCTGAGATGGTTCAAGGACATCTTCTTCCCAGCCTCTGGAACACTGCACAACCCTATCCACAACCCAACCTCAGCACCAATCTACAATGAACTTTGTTTTGGTTACACTACATAGTCCCAGTAGGCTGCGACTCTATTCCCTGGAGCGCAGGAGGATGAGGGGTGATCTTATAGAGATGTATAAAATCACGAGAGGAATAGATCGGGTCTCTTGCCCAGAATAGGGGAATGGAAAACCGGAGCACATAGGTTTAAAGTGAAGGGGAAAAGATTTAATAGGAATCTGAAGGGTAACTTTTTCACAAAAGTCATGGGACAAGCAGCCAGAGGAGGTAGTTGAGGCTTGGACTATCCCAACATTTAAGATACATGTTTAGGACAGGATTAGGGTGATATGGACCAAATGCAGGTAGGTGGGACCAGTGTAGCTGGGACATGCTGGCTGGTGTGGGCAGGTTGGGCCGAGGGGCCTGTTTCCACACTGTATCACTGTGAGTCCATGTCTTCAGTTTTGCGCTATTATGATCTGGCAACCTAGTGATACAGATTATCGATTTTTTTGTAGCAAGGAACTGCAGATGCTGGTTTAAACCGAAGATAAACACAGAGAGCTGGAGTAACTCAGCGGGTCAGGCAGCGTCTCTGGATAGGAGGAATAGGTGACGTTTCGGATCGAGACCCTTCTTCATTGAAAGTCAGGGGAAAGGAATCGAGAGATATAGACGGTGATGTAGAGAATTATAGAAGAAATGAATGAAAGAGGTGGAAAAAGATAATGATGAGAAAGGAAACAGGCCATTGTTAGCTGTGTGTTAGATGATAAGGAGTACAGACAAAGAGACACAACGAGACGACTTTGAAGCTGGTATGACTTGGGTGGGGGATGGGATGGAGTGAGAATGAATGTAATATTTATTTCTATGTTCTTGTGTTAGTGGATCTATAATTTCATCATTCCACAATTCAACACTGAAGAAAGGTTTCGGCCCGAAACGTCGCCTATTTCCTTCGCTCCATAGATGCTGCTGCACCCGCTGAGTTTCTCCAGCATTTTTGTGTACCTTCGACAATTCAACACTCTTAGCTCATGGGATCTCAGCATAGTGATAGAGTATAGGAACAGCAGTGATACAGCATGGCCTGATGGGCTGGCCATGTCATCCGAATGCTATTGAGGGAGTGCAGCGTAGGTTTACAAGGTTAATTCCCGGGATGGCGGGACTGTCATATGCTGAGAGAATGGAGCAGCTGGGCTTGTGCACTCTGGAGTTTAGAAGGATGAGAGGATATCTCATTGAAACAAATAAGATTGTAAAGGGTTTGGACACGCTAGAGGCAGGAAACATGTTCCCGATGTTGGGGGGGTCCAGAACCAGGGGCCACAGTTTAAGAATAAGGAGTCAGCCATTTAGACAATAGACAATAGACAATAGGTGCAGGAGTAGGCCATTTGGCCCTTCGAGCCAGCACCGCCATTCAATGTGATCATGGCTGATCATCCCCAATCAGTACCCCGTTCCTGCCTTCTCCCATTATCCCCGGACTCCACTATTTTTAAGAACCCTATCCAGCTCTCTCTTGAAAGTATCCAGAGAACCGGCCTCCACCGCCCTCTGAGGCAGAGAATTCCACAGACTCACCACTCTCTGTGAGAAAAAGTGTTTCCTCGTCTCCGTTCTAAATGGCCTACTCCTTATTCTTAGGAGGCAGAGATCAGCCATGATTAAATTCTACTCCTATAACTTGTGAACTTGTGATTCGGTGGTTTGGTTCAGTCGTTCTTCATAGCCATGGAATGAAGTCCATTTTGGCAATGGGATGTTGACTGGGCTACTGCTGCCCCCTGGTGTTTAATGACATGCAGTGGTAGAATCAGACATGTCGTGCTCCCTTTACTGCCCCAACACGGTTACCGTTGGACCTTCAAACCTTCTCCTGGGTTGTATGGACTTCAGCACCAGCACATCTAGTGAGCTCTGCCCTAGACCACAGGCAGCGGGGAATCTCCTGTGCTGCTCAGTGGGACAGCTGGTAGAGCTACTGCATCATGTCGCTAGAGACCAGAGGTTCAATCCTGACCTCCGCTGCTGTCCCATGTGTGGAGTTTGCACGTTCTCCCTGTGAGCGACTGCATGGGTTTCTTCCGGGTACTCTGGCTTTCCTCCCTTTCCATGCTGATTTGTAGGTATGTACCTAGGTACACGTATCAATCAAGTATCATCGAATTAACTGCTCTACATCGGTGAGACCAAGCGTAGGCTTGGCGATCGCTTCGCCCAACACCTCCGCTCGGTTCGCAATAACCAACCTGATCTCCCGGTGGCTCAGCAATTCAACTCCCCCTCCCATTCTGAATCCGACCTTTCTGCCCTGGGCCTCCTCCATGGCCAGAGTGAGTCCCACCGCAAATTGGAGGAGCAGCACCTCATATTTCGCTTGGGTAATTTACACCCCAGCGGTATGAACATTGACTTCTCCAATTTCAGGTAGTTCCTGCTTTCTCCCTCTTTCCCCTCCCCTTCCCAGCTCTCCCACAGCCCACTGTCTCCGCCTCTTACTTTCTTCTTCCCGTCCCCCCCACCCCACCCCCCCCCCACACCCACATCCGTCTGTAGACCGGAAATGTCACCTATTCCTTCGCTCCATAGATGCTGCCTGCCTCACCCGCTGAGTTTCTCCAGCATTTTTGTCTACCATTGAATTAATTCCTGAAAGAAGGCTTGGGAAGATCGGCATGTCCCCATCAACTCTCACCTACTGCTTCAGATGCGCCGCAGGAAGCATTTTATCGGGATGGTTTGGGAACAGCTGCACCCGAGACCGCCAGAAATTGCAGAGAATTGCGGACGCAGCCCGGACCACCACCCAACCCAACCTCCCTCCCATTGCTCCATCTACACCTCACACTGCCTCGCTGCAAGGCCAGCAGCATCATCAAGTGTCTCTTGCCTGGAGTAGAGGAATAAAGAACTAGAAGACAGAGGTTTAAGGTGAGGGGGAATAGATTTAATAGGAACATGACAGGTAACTTTTTCACACAGAGGGCGGCGGGTGTATGGAATGAGCTGCCGGAGTTGAGGCAGGCAATATTGCAACGTATAAGAAAGATTTAGACAGGTGCATGGGTAGGACAGGTTTAGAGGGATATGGGCCAAACACAGGTAGGTGAGACCCATGTAGGCAAGTCAAGAGAGTTTTATTGTCATGTGCCCCAGATAGGACAATGAAATTCTTGCTTGCTGCAGCACAACAGAATATGTAAACATAATACAGAACCGGAGATAAAGGTTAAGTGTGTCTATAGACCGGAAATGTCACCTGTTCCTTCGCTCCATAGATGCTGCCTGCCTCACCTGCTGAGTTTCTCCAGCATTGTGTGAGGCAGGAGGCAGAGAAGGGAAGCACTCGGACCCAAAATCTAGGGGAGAAAGAAGAAAAAGAAAATAAACAGAGAATAAGAGAGGGTGGGTTTCTTAAATGTGCATATTTTAATGCTAGGAGCATTGAAATAAAGGTGGATGAACTTAGAGCCTGGATTGACACCTGGAAGTATGATGTTGTGGCGATCAGTGAAACATTGTTGCAGGAGGGCTGTGATTGGAAACTAAATATTCCAGGATTTCGTTGCTTCAGGTGTGATAGAATTGGAGGGGCAAGAGGTGGAGGTGTTGCATTGCTTGTCAGGGAAGATATTACAGCAGTGCTTTGGCAGGATAGATTAGAGGGCTCGTCTAGGGAGGCTATTTGGGTGGAACTGAGAAATGGGAAAGGGGTAGCAACACATAGGGGTGTATTATAGACCACCATATGGGGAGCGAGAATTGGAAGAGCAAATATGTAAGGAGATCGCAGATATTAGTAGTAAGCACAAGGTAGTGATTGTGGGAGATTTCAATTTTCCACACATAGACTGGGAAACACATTCTGTAAATGGGCTGGATGGGTTGGAGTTTGTAAAATGTGTGCAGGATAGTTTTTTGCAGCAATACATAGAGGTACCTACTAGAGAAGGGGCATTGCTGGACCTCCTGTTAGGAAATGAGACAGGTCAGGTGGCGGAGGTATGCTTTGGGGAACAGTTCGGGTCCAGTGATCACAATACCATTAGTTTCAATATAATTATGGAGAGGGTCAGAACTGGACCTAGGGTTGAGATTTTTGATTGGAGAAAGGCTAACTTTGATGAGATGCGAAATGATTTAAAAGGAGTGAATTGGGACATTTTGTTTTATGGGAAGGATGTAGAAGAGAAATGGAGGACATTTAAAGGGGAAATTTTAAGAGTACAGAATCTTTATGTCCCTATTCGGTTGAAAGGAAGTAGTAAAAATCGGAAAGAGCCATGGTTTTCAAGGGAAATTGAACACTTGGTTTGGAAAAAGAGAGAGATCTACAATAATTATAGGCAGCATGGAGTAAATGAGGTGCTTGAGGAGTATAAAGAATGTAAAAAGAATCTTAAGAAAGAAATTAGAAAAGCTAAAAGAAGATATGAGGTTGCTTTGGCAAGTAAGGTGAAAGTAAATCCAAAGGGTTTCTACAGCTATATTAATAGTAAAAGGATAACGAGGGATAAAATTGGTCCATTAGAGAGACAGAGTGGACAGCTATCTGCAGAGCCAAAAGAGATGGGGGAGATATTGAACAATTTATTTTCTTCGGTATTCACCAAGGAGAAGGATATTGAATTATGTGAGGTAAGGGAAACAAGTAGAGTAGCTATGTAACCTATGAGATTCAAAGAAAAAGAAGTACTGACACTTTTGAAAAATATAAAAGTGGATAAGTCTCCAGGTCCTGACAGGATATTCCCTAGGCCATCGAGGGAAGTTAGTGTAGAAATAGCAGGGGCTATGACAGAAATATTTCAATTGTCATTAGAAACGGGAATAGTGCCGGAGGATTGGCGTACTGCACATGTTGTTCCATTGTTTAAAAAGGGTTCTAAGAGTAAACCTAGCAATTATATACCTGTTAGTTTGACTTCAGTGGTGGGCAAATTAATGGAAAAGATACTTAGAGATAATATATATAAGCATCTGGATAAACAGGGTCTGATTAGGAACAGTCAACATGGATTTGTGCCTGGAAGGTCATGTTTGACTAATCTTCTGGAATTTTTTGAAGAGGTTACTAGGGAAATTGATGAGGGTAAAGCAGTGGATGTTGTCTATATGGACTTTAGTAAGGCCTTTGACAAGGTGACAAGGTTCCTCATGGAAGGTTGGTTAAGAAGGTTCAATTGTTGGGTATGAATGCAGGAGTAGCAAGATGGATTCAACAGTGGCTGAATGGGAGACGCCAGAGAGTAATGGTGGATGGCTATTTGTCAGGTTGGAGGCAGGTGACTAGTGGGGTGCCTAAGGGATCTGTGTTGGGTCCACTGTTGTTTGTCATGTACATCAATGACCTGGATGAAGGTGTGATAAATTGGATTAGTAAGTATGCAGATGATACTAAGATAGGTGGTGTTGTAGATAATGAAGTAGATTTCCAAAGTCTACAGAGAGATTTAGGCCATTTGGAAGAATGGGCTGAAAGATGGCAGATGGAGTTTAATGCTGATAAGTGTGAGGTGCTACATCTTGGCAGGACAAATCAAAATAGGACAAACATGGTAAATGGTAGCGAATTGAGGAATGCAGTTGAACAGAGGGATCTAGGAATAACTGTGCATAGTTCCCTGAAGGTGGAATCTCATATAGATAGGGTGGTAAAGAAAGCTTTTGGTATGCTAGCCTTTATAAATCAGAGCATTGAGTATAGAAGTTGGGATGTAATGTTAAAATTGTACAAGGCATTGGTGAGACCAATTCTGGAGTATGGTGTACAATTTTGGTCGCCTAATTATAGGAAGGATGTCAACAAAATAGAGAGAGTACAGAGGAGATTTACTAGAATGTTGCCTGGGTATCAGCAACTAAGTTACAGAGAAAGGTTGAATAAGTTAGGTCTTTATTCTCTGGAGCGCAGAAGGTTAAGGGGGGACTTGATAGAGGTCTTTAAAATGATGAGAGGGATAGACAGAGTTGACGTGGACAAGCTTTTCCCATTGAGAGTAGGGAAGATTCAAACAAGAGGACATGACTTCAGAATTAAGGGACAGAAGTTTAGGGGTAACATGAGGGGGAACTTCTTTACAGAGAGTGGTAGCTGTGTGGAATGAGCTTCCTGTGGAAGTGGTGGAGGCAGGTTCGATTTTATCATTTAAAAATAAATTGGATAGGTATATGGATGGGAAAGGAATGGAGGGTTATGGTCTGAGTGTAGGTAGATGGGACTAGAGGAAAATAATTGTTTGGCACGGACTTGTAGGGCCGAGATGGCCTGTTTCCGTGCTGTAATTGTTATATGGTTATATGGTTATAGATCATAGACATAGAAACATAGAAAATAGGTGCAGGAGTAGGCCATTCGGCCCTTCGAGCCTGCACCGCCATTCAATATGATCATAGCTGATCATCCAACTCAGTATCCTGTACCTGCCTTCTCTCCATACCCCCTGATCCCTTTAGCCACAAGGGCCACATCTAACTCCCTCTTAAATATAGCCAATTAACTGGCCTCAACTACATTCTGTGGCAGAGAATTCCAGAGATTCACCACTCTCTGTGTGTATACACACAGGACTGTATATATACACAATAAATAAACAGATGAAGTGCAAAAGGCTGTTATTGTTCAGAGTTTGTTTGGTGTCGTGTTTAATAGCCTGGTGGCTGTGGGGAAGAAGCTGTTCCTGAACCTGGATGTTACAGATTTCAGACTCCTGTACCTTCTTCCCGATGGCAATGGGGAGATGAGTGTGTGGCCAGGATGGTGTGGCATGTTGTTCAAGAAGGAACTGCAGATGCTGGAAGATCGAAGGTACACAAAATTGCTGGAGAAACTCAGCGGGTGCAGCAGCATCTATGGAGCGAAGGAAATAGGCGACGTTTCGGGCCGAAACCCTTCTTCAGACTGATGGGGGGTGGGGGGGAGAAGGAAGGAAAAGGGGAGGAGGAGGAGGAGCCCGAGGGCGGGCGGATGGGAGGGTGGGAGGAGACAGCTAGAGGGTTAAGGAAGGGGAGGAGACAGCAAGGGCTAGCAAAATTGGGAGAATTCAATGTTAATGCCAATGCCGGCATGTTGGTCGGTGTGGGCAAGTTGGGCCAAAGGGCCTGTTTCCACACTGTAAGGCTCTACACGCAACAAAAGCTTTTCACTGCACCTCGGTACGCGTGACAATAAACTAAGAAAAGTCTATGGCTCTATAACTGGAAAGTTTTGACTTTAATTATCATATCCATGCTCTTTTTAAGTGTTTCGCCCTTTCACAATTGCTAATTGTTCTTCAAATCACTGCTCAAGGTGAGGGATATTACTGCTGGAAGTTCTCGTTAATGTTTTAAACCAGCCTCTGTCAACCGTGTGGCTTTCTCACTGCGTGAATGAGCACTGTAAAAGTAAATGTTATATATGCATCAATATATTAGGGTTTTTATTTGCTTTTTAATACTTATAATTTTACTTTAAGTGACCTCAATTCTAAGAGTATGTCTGATGAAATTATGTTCCCGATAGAGCAATGAGCATAACGGTGGCGCAGTGGTAGAGTTGCTGCCCCACAGCACCAGAGACCCCGGTTCGATCCCGACTACGGGTGCTGTCTGTACGGAGTTTGTACGTTCTCCCCGTGACCTGCGCAGGTTTTCTCCGGGGTCTTCGGTTTCCTCCCACACTCCAGGTGGGTTAATTGGCTTGGTATAATTGTAAATTGTTGAGAGTGTGTAGGATAGGGTTCGTGTGCGGGAGGGCTACGGTGAGCTGGTCGGGATCGACCCGCTGGGCCGAAGGGCCTGTTTCGGCGCTGTATCTCTAAACTAAACTAAACATTTGCTAGTAAATGGAACAATGCAGCACAGGGGCAGTCCCTGAAGCCCATGATGTCCACGCCGACCATGATACCAAATTAAACATTAGCCTGCACCCCTCTTCCTTACTTGTTCATCTGGTTAATTGCCTCTTAAAACTTGCTACTGTATTTGCTTCCAAAACCTCCCTGGCAAAACAGTGTTCCAGGCACTTGCCACCTTGTACCTTCCGAAGAGAGTCTGCCAGGGACTATACTGAAAGTTGGACAATTTTATGCTGGGCAATTTTTACATTTACCAAGCCAAATTAACCTACAAACCTGGACGTCTTTGGAGTGTGGGAGGAAACCGAAGATCTCGGAGAAAAACACACGCAGGTCACGGGGAGAACGTACAAACCCCATTCAGACAAGCGCCGTAGTCGGGATCGAACCCGGGTCTCCGGCGCGGCATTTCGCTGTATGGCGGCGACTCTACCGTTGCCACACTCGGTTAAAATACCTTCTTCACAAATCTTCAAAGCGTCACCCTCCAAAGCCTCTGATTCATCAGAAGACTAGGGAGGCACAGCGGTAGAGTTGCTGCCTTGCTGCGCCAGAGACCCGGGTGCCGTCTGTGCAGATTTTGTACCTTCTCCCTGTGACTGCATAGGTTTTCTCCGGGAACTTCGGTGTCTTCCTACATTCCAAGGACATGCAGCTTTGTGGGTTAATTGGCTTCTGTAAATCGCAGAATGAAAGGATGTATCGTTTGAAAGATGAGGAGGAATTTCTCTGGTCAGAGGGGGGTGTATCTGTGGAGGCCGACAATGGATAATTTTAAGGCAGAGATTGACAGATTCTTGATTAGTAAAGGTGTCAGGGGTTATAGCGAGAAGGCAGGAGAATGGGGTCGTAGATAGATCAACCATGATGGAATGGCGGAGTAGATTTGATGGGTCGAATGGACTAATCCTGCTCCTATGACATGAACATAATTGTCCCTAGAGTGTAGGATAGAACTAGTGTGCACTCGGTGGGCCGAAGGGCCTGTTTCCACATTGTATCTCTAAACTAAGGAGACGCATGACACCTACCTCAGAAGAGATTCTGGAAAGCATTGGATTCAAGAACAGCTTCTTCCCCTCTGCTATCAGACTCTTGAACAGCCCTCTCGTATCTGATTAGGGCATCTTTTAAATCCCTCAGGCTCGAGAGAAAACAAACACGGCCTGTCTTATCTCTCTTAAAGAATGGATCGACTGGGCTTATATTCACTGGAATTTAGAAGGGTGAGAAGGGTTCTTATAGAAACATACACATTTCTTAAGGGATTGGACAGCTTAGATGCAGGAAAAATGTTCCCAATGTTGGGGGGAGTCCAGAACCAGGGGGTCACAGTTTAAGAATAAGGGGTAGGCCGTTGAGGACTGACAATAGGTGCAGGAGTAGGCCATTCGGCCCTTCGAGCCAGCACCCTCATTCATGTAATCATGACTGAGATGAGGAAAAACCTTTTCACCTAGAGAGTTGCGAATCTGTGGAATTCTCTGCCACAGTGAAGGCCAGTTCACTGGATGTTTTCAAGAGAGTTAGATACAGCTCTTTGGGCTAACGGAATCAAGGGATGTGGGGAGAAAACAGGAATGGGGTACTGATTCTGGATGACCAGCAGTGATCATATTAAATGGCTCTGCTGGCTCGAAGGGCCGAATGGCCTACTCCTGCACCTATTTCCTATGTTTCTAAATGCCGCAATCTAGGCACCATCCTGCTGAATCTCCTCCGCTCCCTCTCCAATGCAACGATGATCACAAGGTCAGCCTCCCTCCGGCTGGTGACAGTACAGTCTGCACACACCACTTACACTGTCACCGTTGGACTTTAGAGATACTGCCTGGAAATAGGCCCTTCTGCCCACTGAGCCCGCGCCGACCAGCGATCACCCCGTAAACCAGCACTATTCCACACACTATGGACAATCTACAATTTGCACAAGCCAATTAACCTACAAACCAGCAGCATCTATGGAGCGAAGGAAATAGGCAACGTTTCGGGCCGAAACCCTTCTTCAGACTTTTGTCTACCTACGATTAAAGATATTTTGAGGGCCTCCAATGAGGTAGATGGGCGGTCAGGACCGCTCTCTAGTACGTGTGAGGATGGTTCAGTTGCCTGATAACAGCTGAATAACAGATAACTGTCCCTGAATCCCAGACTCAGGAACAGCTTCATTCCCAGAGCTATAGCGGCTCTGAACCGGCCCTGCTGAGTGCCCCCCACCTCCCCATGGACTGTCTGCCTCGGATGGCCACGTCGCACAGACACATCTGCACTTTAGTCTGTTTGAACTGTTTTGACTATTTTACTGTTGTAATGTTCTTTTTACAAACCATGTTCTCGGGGTATTTAAATCTAAATTGTATTAATTATTGAAGTTATGACATCGGATGGAAGCTGCATACCAAATCTCGTTGCGCTTATGTGCAATGACAATAAAATATATTATTATTATTATTATTATTATCTGGAGGTGTGCGTTTTCACACTTCTGTACCTCTTGCCCGATGGGAGAGGGGAGAAGAGGGGGTGGCCGGGGTGAGACTGGCCCTTGATCCACAGATACTTGAACAGCTGAGATCACGCAATGGTGCGACACTTTGAAAAGTAAAACAGATGTTGAGAAGCAGAGTTTTAATCGCAATGTGAAACTGAAACAGTCTATTGTCAACCCATTCTTTATTCAGAAAACCAAATGCAGGAATAAGACAACACATCCTTTCAATTTACCTTACAATCAATGGAACAGTGCAAAAGGGTAAAACATTTTCACAGCTAATACCCGACGATATCTGAAAACCACATTCTGTTCGGTCCCAACAGTAGTCACTGGGTACACAAAAATGCTGGAGAAACTCAGCGGGTGCAGCAGCAGCTATGGAGTGAAGGAAATAGGCGACGTTTCGGGCCGAAACCCTTCACGTTGCCTATTTCCTTCGCTCCATAGATGCTGCTGCACACGCTGAGTTTCTCCAGCATTTTTGTCTACCTTCGATTTTCCAGCATCTGCAGTTCCTTCTTAAACAGTGATCACTGGGTCTCCATTCATGGAAGAATTCATTGCGGAATTCTTTGCCACAGAAGGCTGTGGAGGCCAAAGTGGATGTATTTAAGGCAGAGATAGATAGATTCTTGATTAGTACGGGTGTCAGGGGTTATGGGGAGCAGGCAGGAGAATGGGGTTAGGAGGGGAAGATAGATCAGCCATGATTGAATGGCGGAGTAGACTTGATGGGCCGAATGGCCTAATTCTACTCCTGTCACTCATGACCTTATGACTTCAGCGAGACTTGGTTCGATATAAATGTTGCATGAAAAACTACTGCTTGATACTCATTTTATTATGTTCTCTTGATGGTGTATTTATCAGACTGAAAATCACCTCTGCGTTTACCAGACACGAAATCACCGCTACTAACAGGTGGGTGTTCAAGGATTAATGGACACAGTGCAAACAATAGAGGGTATTAACACCATTGTGTTTGTACTCTGCAAGTGAAGGAATGCTGCCCTTTAATGCAAGAGGGATTAGTGTACTAAACTCTTGTTACGAGCGTAGAGGACTTTAGCCAGGCCACACCCCGAGCGATGCGCAGTTTTGGTTTTCTTATTTATGGACGGGAACGCTTGCATTGAAGCTCTTGGAAGGCTTACCAGGTCTGAGTCCTCAAGTTAAGAGATAACACTGTCGTTTATTAGTACGGGTGTCAGGGGTTATGGGGAGAATGGGGTTAGGAGGGAGAGATATATCAGACATGACTGAATGGTGGAGCAGACTTGATGGGCCGAATGGCCCAATTTTGCTTCTATCACTTCTGAACTTTCGGAAGAGGGGATCTTATTGAGATGTTAATAGACAATAGGTGCAGGAAGAGTAGGCTATTCGGTCCTTCGAGCCAGCACCGCCATTCAATGTTACAATGGCGGGACTGTCATATGCTGAGAGAATGGAGCGGCTGGGCTTGTACACTCTGGAGTTTAGAAGGATGAGAGGGAATCTCATTGAAACATATAAGATTGTTAAGGGCTTGGACACACTAGAGGCAGGAAACATGTTCCCGATGTTGGGGGAGTCCAGAACCAGGGGCCACAGTTTAAGAATAAGGAGTAAGCCATTTAGAACGGAGACGAGGAAACACGTTTTCTCACAGAGTGGAGAGTCTGTGGAATTCTCTGCCTCAGAGGGCGGTGGAGGCCGGTTCTCTGGATGCTTTCAAGAGAGAGCTAGATAGCAGAGTCAGGGGATATGGGGAGAAGGCAGGAACGGGGTACTGATTGGGGATGATCAGCCATGATCACATTGAATGGCGGTGCTGGCTCGAAGGGCCGAATGGCCTACTCCTGCACCTGTTGTCTATTGTCAATGTGATCATGGCTGATCATCCACAATCAGTACCCCGTTCCTGCCTTCTCCCCATATCCTTTAACTCCACTATCCCTAAGAACTCTATCTAACTCTTGAAAGCATCCACTGCCCTCTGAGGCAGAGAAGATATTAAGGTTCGTAGGGTCTTGACAAAGCTAAATGCTAAGAGGATGCTCTGCCTTGCGGACGAATGTAGAAGTTCTTTTTCACAATAAGGTGAGGAGAAGAATGTTCTACTTTCAGAGGGTAGTGGAATTTTATACTTCTCTGCCTCAGAGCTGTAGAGGCTAAGGCACTGAATCTATTCGAGGCTGTGACATAAGATACGGCAGATGCTGGAATCCTGAGCCAAAAGACATTTAGCAAGGTACATGGACAGGAAAGGTTGAGAAGGATATGGGCCAAACGCAGGCAGCTGGGACTAGTGTAGATGGGGCATCTTGGTCGGCGTGGGCAAGTTCCATCATAGAGTCTGTCTCCATGCTGTATGAGTTTCAAAAACAGAGTGCTGGAGGAGTTCAGCGGGTCAGGCAGCATCTGTGGAGGGAAATGGATGGGTGAGGCTTTGGGTTGAGATCTCTCTTCAGTCTTCAGCCAAAAGGTTGTCAGTCTATTCCCTCCATGGATGCTGCCTGACCTACTGAACTTCTTCCGGCACTTCTTTAGACTTTACAGCGCAAACATGGGCCCTTCGGCCCATCAAGTCCACACCAACCAGCGATCACACTAACACTATCCTACACACTAGGGTCAATTCACAATTTTACCTGAAGCCAATTAACTTACAAACCTGTACGTCTTTGGAGTGCGGGAGGAAACCGGACTACCCGGAGAAAACCCACGCAGGTCACTATTTTTTTCAGGTTCCTCCCTTGCCGGAGATGTGATTAATTTTTGGATCACATTCTCCCGGCTCTGCAGCCTACCATCACTGGAGCTGGAAGCCTCCTCGGACTGTCGTGAGCCCCACCGCGGGGCGTGGACTTAACATCGGAGCTGATCCCTACCACCGCGGCCACCGCGGAATCAACACCAAGGGCTCGCAGGCTCGGGTGAGGCCGAGTCGGGAGCTCCAACGTCACGGAAGGTTCACTAGCCCCGACGCGAGGTTCGATCGCCTGGCGCGGGGGAGCTGACATCCCCCCCCAATGCAGGAGCTGATCGCCTCGACGCGGAGGGCCCGAACGCCGCCGGCTACGGTAGTCAAGATCGTTCATCAACGGGGGCTCGAGGCCCACGCCCGAGGAAGAACTAAGGGAAGTTCTTTATTTCGCCTTCCATCACAGTGAGAAATGTGCAGGAATCACTGCGATGGATGTTCATGTTAAAATGTGTTTTTAAGTGATCTGTTGCTTTTAATTGTATGACTGACCTGGCCAGTGAAATTCCTCGTATGTTGCAAAACATACTTGCCGAATAAAGTGTGATTCTGATTCTGATTCTTTCCAGAGGTGCTGCCTGACTGCCTGAGTTACTCCAGCATTTTGGGTCTATCTTCGAATGGCCTGTTTCCTTCCTCTACAGCTTCATGACTCTATAACTGCTCCTGCCCCTTCAGTGGCTGAGTGAGGCACGGTGTCGTCTGATGACCATCAAAGTGGGAACTCACCCCAAGGACGTGGCGTTCTGAACAGTTTAAGAACATATAGTCAAATTTTACATGTATCTGTCTGCACGGAGTTTATTGGGCACTGAGCCACATAAAATGAGCTTAAGAAATATAAAATCAATAAATATAACACAGCTGAAAATGCACAGCGGGTCTGTCAGCATCTAAATAAGAGAGATTTTAATATTTTCGTGCAGATCAATTCTCATATCAAATTAGTAGGTTAGGTTAGAAAATGTAGAAACAAAGAACTGCGCATGCTGGAATCTTGCGTGGAACACAAAGTTACTCAGCGGGTCAGGCAGCATCTCTGGAGGACATGGATAGGCGATGTTTGGTGTCGAGACCCTTGGTCTCCAAAATTGCAGTTTTGGTCTCCAAAATTGTGTGGAGTTTTGGTCTCCAAATTTGAGGAAGGACATTCTTGCTATTGAGGGCGTGCAGCGTAGGTTCACAAGGCTAATTCCCGGGATGGCGGGACTGTCATATGCTGAGAGAATGGAGCGGCTGGGCTTGTACACTCTGGAATTCAAAAGGATGAGAGGGAATCTTATTGAGACATGCAAGATTATTAATGGTTTGGACACGCTAGAGGCAGGAAACATGTTCCCAATGTTGGAGGAGTCCAGAATCAGGGGCCACAGATTAAGAATAAGGAGTAAGCCATTTAGAACGGAGATGGGGGAAACACTTTTTTCACGGAGAGTTGTGAATCTGTGGAATTCTCTGTCTCGGAGGGCGGTGGAGGCAGGTTCTCTAGATACTTTCAAGAGAGAGCTAGATTTGGCTCTTAAAGATAGCTAAAGGAGTCAGGGGATATGGGGAGAAGGCAGGAACGGGGTACTGATTGGGTGATGATCAGCCATGATCACTTTGAATGGCGGTGCTGGCTCGAAGGGCTGAATGGCCTACTCCTGCACCAATTGTCTACTGTCTATTCTTCAGAGAGTCAGGAGAAAGGGAAACTAGAGGTATGAAAACGTACAGAGCAATTCAGAGCTGGCACCGAAGAGCCAGAAGAGGTGGAGCCCTCAGATTATGAGCCCCACCTTTCCTGGGTCAACGCGGGCTCCATCCATCCTTGGGTATCGGTGCCGGCTCTGATTTCATACCTCTAGTTTCCAGCTCCCCTGACTCTCACTGAAGAAGGGTCTCGACATGAAACTTCACCTCTTCACCTATAGTGAGTCTGTGGAATTCTCTGCCTCAGAAGGCAGTGGAGGCCAATTCTCTGGATGCTTTCAAGAGAGAGTTTGATAGGGCTCCTAAAGATAGCGGAGTCAGGTGATATAGGGAGAAGGCGGGAACGGATGGTCAGCCATGATCACATTGAAAATGCGGTGCTGGCTCGAAGGGCCGAATGGCCTACTCTTGCACCTATTGTCTATTGTCCTTTTCTCCACAGATGCTGCTTGACCCGCTGAGTTACTCCAGCATTTTGTGTCTATCTCCTGACCCTAAATGTCATCTATCCATGTCCTCTAGAGATGCTGCCTGGCCCACTGCTTTCTCCAGCAGTTTTTGCTCTAGCGTGCCAGTAATATAAGAACCCAACATTTTGCAATGATGCTCATACATACACCTGCTGTGATTCTAGCATTTCCAGTTTCCTTCTTAAGTTGCCTTTGGAGTAATGGGGCTGTCCCACTGTGCGAGTTCATTCAAGAGCTCTCCCGAGTTAAAAAAAAAAAATCAAACTCGTGGTAAGCACGTAGAATGAACGTAGCGGGTACGTCGGAGCTCGGGGACGTCTCTTAGCGGCTCGTAACGCTAACGGCAGGTACTCGGGAAACGCGGTAAGCTCGGGAAGACTCGTGAAGATTTTTCAACATGTTGACAAATGTCCACGAGAGCCCCGAGTACCTACGAGTGGCCATTACCGTAAATCTCCGAGTTCGAATCAGGGCAAACTCGGGAGAACTCTTTGAATGAACTCGTACAGTGGGACAGGGCTTTCACTCGGGAAACGTAAAGGGACACAGCGAAGGATGACTTATCTGTGACACCAAAACACTTCCAAACAAAATGTGGTCAGCGGATATCCTGCAGACAGAATCAACGTCTTTTTTGGTTGGATGAGGGACCTCCATCGATGGCTGTGAAGCGGTGGACGGTCTTCGAGGGAAACAAGCGCGTAAACTCAGGCATCCTTCACTTGGCACGCTTCAAGGTCTGGCCCCAGGTCCACAGCTCCTCAACGACCTGCCGGCAGAGATGGCCATGTTCGTAAGTCAAAGGAGCAGAATTAGGCCATTCGGCCCATCGTCCACTCCACCATAGAGAGGAATACTGCAGGTCTGAAGAAGGTTCTCGAACCCGAAACGTTACCTATTTCCTTCGCTCCATAGATCCTGCCTCACCCGCTGAGTTTCTCCAGCATTTTTGTCCACACACACACACACGTGTACACACACACACACACACACACACAGGCACACACACACACGCACACACACAGACACACACACACACACACACACATAGATCTATATATATATTACAAAAACTTTCATCTTGTCTGTGTGTGCGCGTGCATGTGATTCGTGGCCTGAATTACGCCAAAATGGCACAGGATAGCGCTACAATTGTTGGACCACCTTACACCACTGTCCTGTGGTGTGTTGTATCAAGTTTCGTTCAGGTTGATGGTATATTTTACAAGTTATTCACATTTAAAACTTTAAAAGTTTGACTTTTGACTTATCTTCTCAGTGTCAAAAATCAAAATCCAATTGCTGGCCCTGCCCGCAACAATGTTGCAATCACAGAACACCGAGTCCTGGCAGCAAGTTTTTAAAGTTTAAAACGAGGAGGGGGAGGGAGTGCTGGGGGAAGCAGGGGAAGTGCAATTCTTGTTTAAAGTCCTGGCAGCAAGTGCAATTGCACTTTTTAAAAAAGTTTATAAAGAGGGAGTCTGAAGAGGAAGGGGAGGGAGTACCGGGGGATAAGGGGAAATGAGCCACCCCTGCGCAGTTGGGGCTATGGGTGAGTGGTGGAATATTGCGTTGGGGGAATGGGTTGCGTTGGGGGAACGGGTGAGTGGTGGAATATTGCATTGGGGGAACGAGTTGTGTTGGGGGACCAGGCTTCCCGTGTGACAGGGACCCAACGAGTCCCACTTGGTATATAAAATGCACGCACACACACACACACACACACATATATTAATCCATACACATACAAACACACACTCACATACATACAAATAAAAAACACCAAAATGCACTCTGTCCAGCTGAAAATCATCTTTCCCATAGTAAATTCAGTTTGATTTGACTTGAGTTGCCTTTGCCTAGTGTGTTTGATCCACCTTTGGAAACAAACAATGAAAGCTAAACAATTGTGTACTGAAAATAAGACCTGGGAATTCTCTTCACATTTGAATTTAAGGACCAATGTCGGCCCCTGCTCGTGGGACCCGGCGGACCGCGGCCTGCAGGGGGAGCCGCAGAGCCGGCCCCTGGTCGTCCCCTGAAGACCAGAGACCATGAGGATGGAGTCAATGACGACGGACACGAGGGGCGAGGCCGGTGGGAGAGGAGAGGGAACCGGGGTCTGGCCCTTCCCGCCCTCGAGGTCGGCTCCCACCCTTCGGGGAACAAAGGTGGGCGGGCGAGGAGAGGACAGGGACGTGAGTTCACTGGTCGATCCACACGTCCAAGGAAGGTGACGGCTGGAGGCCCCGCAGCAGCCTGGGGCTCGCCTGGATCGGGCACCGCTCGTAACAACTGGAGCACGGTCTGGACTTGGATAATGGCGCCAGAACATGGCGCCTCTTGCAAGCAGGATGAGTGGTCTATTTCTTTATACTTTGCTTATCGAGGATGTGGTTAGGTATGGCAACAATGTACAGCTGCTCCCCGATTTACGATGCTTCGACTTGCGATATTTCGACGTTACGATCGGCAAACGCTCAACCACGGCAGCAAGCCGCACGTCGCGTCCGATCACGTGATCGCAACGTATTAAATGCGTTTTCGACGCGTTATTTTCGGTTTACGATGGGTTTATCGGTACGTAACCCCATCGCAGGTCGAGGAGCAGCTGCACTGGATGTTTGTAAGAAGAGAGTTTGTAAGCGGCTGCACATGTGAATAAAAGCAACATTGAAGTGGTCAATTTCTCCCTTCCCACCCAAACCACCCCCTCTCCTGGCACTTTCCCTTGGAACTGCAGGAAATTGCTACACTTGTTGCTTTACCTCCCCCTTTGACTCCATTCAAGGACCCAAGCAGTCTTTCCAGGTGCGGCACAGGTTCACCTGCACCTCCTCCAACCTCATCTATTGCATTCGCTGCTCTAGGTGTCAACTGCTCTACATCGGTGAGACCAAGCGCAGGCTTGGCGATCGCTTCGCCCAACACCTCCGCTCGGTTCTCAATAACCAACCTGATCTCCCGGAGGCTCAGCACTTCAACTCCCCCTCCCATTCCATATCTGACCTCTCTGTTCTGGGCCTCCTCCATGGCCAGAGTGAGTCCCACTATAAATTGGAGGAGCAGCACCTCATATTTTGCTTGGGTAGTTTACACCCCAGCGGTATGAACATTGACTTCTCCAATTTCAGGTAGTCCTTGCTTTCTCCCTCCTTCCCCTCCCCTTCCCAGCTCTCCCACAGCCCACTGTCTCCGCCTCTTCCTTTCTTCTTCCCGCCCCCCCACCCCCACCTCCACATCAGTCTGAAGAAGGGTCTCGACCCGAAACGTCGCCTATTTCCTTAGCTCCATAGATGCTGCCTCACCCGCTGAGCTTCTCCAGCATTTTTGTCTACCATTGAAGTATTGAAGTTACTTACTTTTTGATCTTCGAATCGGAACGAGCTTTTTACAAAGTTTTGAAACTTCTGCATGGTCTTCGGTAGGTGCTGCCCCTGGAAAGCAACATCAAACCAGGTCCGTGACACACGGAACACAACAAAGATCATAAGGCATCGGAGCAGAACTAGGCCATTCAGCCCATCTAGTCTATTCTGCCATTTAATCATGAACCATCCTTCTAACAACTAGAGCAGTCCTGAGCTACTATCCACCTCATTGGAGATTCTAGGACTATCTTTGATTGAACTTTACTGGACTTCATCTTGCACTAAATGTCAAATTATAAAAGGACTTGACAAGCTAGATGCAGGAAAAATGTTCCCAATGTTGGCCGTGTCCAGAACCAGGGGCCACAGTCTTAGAATAAAGGGGAGGCCATTTAAGACTGAGGCGAGAAAAAACTTTTTCACCCAGAGAGTTGTGAATTTGTGGAATTCCCTGCCACAGAGGGCAGTGGAGGCCAAGTCACTGGATGGATTTAAGAGAGAGTTAGATAGAGCTCTGGGGGCTAGTGGAGTCAGGGGATATGGGGAGAAGGCAGGCACGGATTATTGATTGGGGACGATCAGCCATGATCACAATGAATGGCGGTGCTGGCTCGAAGGGCCGAATGTCCTCCTCCTGCACCTATTTTCTATGTTTCTATGTTTCTATGACGGTGCGCACTTTCAAGCTTCTGTACACTCTGCAAGATGGCAGCAGGGAGAAGAACATGTGCCTCCAGTAATGTCTGAAGAAGGGTCCCAACCCGAAACGTTGTCTATCTTTTATCCCCACAGATGCTGACAATGATCAATAGGTAGACAAAAGTGCTGGAGAAACTCAGCGGGTGCGGCAGCATCTATGGAGCGAAGGGAATAGGCAACGTTTCGGGCCAAAACCTTCAGACAATAGGGACAGTCTTGGCAGTCGAACCCAATTTCTATTTTTCTATGAGACAAGAGAGTTTTATTGTCATGTGTCCCAGATAGGACAATGAAATTCTTGCTTGCTGCAGCACAACAGAATATGTAAACATAATACAGAACAGGAGATAAACTTTCAGTATGTCTACATACCATATATATACACAATAAATAAACAGATAAAGTGCAAAAGGCTGTTATTGTTCAGAGTTTGTTTGATGTCGTGTTTAGTAGCCTGATGGCTGTGGGGAAGTAGCTGTTCCTGAATCTGGATGTTCCAAATTCCAAGCTCCTGTATCTTCTTCAGACTGAAGAAGGGTCTCGACCTGAAACGTCACCCATTCCTTCTCTCCAGAGATGCTGCCTGTCCCACTGAGTTACTCCAGCATTTTGTGTCTACCTTTGATTTACACCAGCACCTGCAGTTCTTCCCTAAACTAAACTGATGTTCCAGCTCTTGACATGTAGACTTCTAGGCCAAGCCAATACAGATGCTTTGTCCACATCTGTACATGTGACAATTAAACCAAACTTAAGGATGTTAAAGGTTGCGGAGTCAGGGGTTATGGGAAGTGCAGCGTAGGTTGAGGGAGTGCAGCGTAGGTTTACAAGTTTAATACCGGGATGGCGGGACTGTCATATGCTGAGAGAATAGAGCGGCTGGGCTTGTACACTCTGGAGTTTAGTAGGATGAGAGGCAATCTTATTGAAACATATAAAATTATTAAGGGTTTGTTCAAGTGTTCAAGTGAATTTATTGTCATGTGTCCCTGTATAGGACAATGAAATATATAGACACGCTAGTGGCAGGAAACATGAACCGGGGGACACAGTTTAAGAATAAGGAGTAAGACATTTAGACGGAGATGAGGAAACACTTTTTCTCACAGAGAGTGGTGAGTCTGTGGAATTCTCTGCCTCAGGGGGGTGGTGGAGGCCGGTTCTCTGGATGCTTTCAAGAGAGAGTTAGATAGGGCTCTTAAAGATAGCGGAGTAAGGGGATATGGGGAGAAGGCAGGAACGGGGTACTGATTGGGGATGATCAGCCATGATCACATTGAATGGCGGTGCTGGCTCGATGGGCCGAGTGGCCTACTCCTGCACCTATTGTCTATTGTCAAACTCAACTGGAGTCAACGCAACAACTCACTCAACTGCAAATGCGGAATTACCACGAACAGCAGCATGAGCCAGGTAACACCTGAAACGTTGCCATGGGAGAGATGGAGGAATGGGCGAAGACTGCGGGAAGTTTTTTCAGCAGAAGGCCATGGACAGGTCACACAGTAGGTGGTGGAGCAGAGGTGCGGCAAACAGGAGCACCGAGAAAGAGGGAGGCTGATTTGGAAAAAGGTTGACCGGGAAAGTAGTGGAGCATTTGGGATGGGTGCAGGCAACTGGGAAAAGTGGGATGGGGAGGAGGGAGAAAGGCCTGGAAAAGGGTGGGGTGACGTGAGCGTGGAGTGGTAATAGACAATAGACAATAGGTGCAGGAGTAGGCCATTTGGCCCTTCGAGCCAGCACCGCCATTCAATGTGATCATGGCTGAGATCATGGTGGGAGAAAACGGGGAAGGAAGAGGGGTATCGGTAAAAGTTGGGGAGGGAAATCGGGAAAGGAGGGGGTGGGGAAATTTGTAATGGGGGGGGGAAGGGGGAGGATAATGGGACAGGAGAACGGGAAAGGAGAGGGGAATCGGAAAAGGGGGATAGGGTGATTGGGCAAGGGGGAGGGAGACAGAAAGAGAGAGGGAGGGAGATTAGGAAAGGAGGAGGATGGAGAGCGGGTAATGGGGAGCGAGAATTGGAAGAGCAAATATGTAAGGAGATTGCAGATATTAGTAGTAAGCACAAGGTAGTGATTGTGGGAGATTTCAACTTTCCACACATAGACTGGGAAACACATTCTGTAAATGGGCTGGATGGTTTGGAGTTTGTAAAATGTGTGCAGGATAGTTTTTTGCAGCAATACATAGAAGTACCTACTAGAGAAGGGGCAGTGCTGGACCTCCTGTTAGGAAATGAGACAGGTCAGGTGGCGGAGGTATGTGGTGGGGAACAGTTCGGGTCCAGTGATCACAATACCATTAGTTTCAATATAATTATGGAGAGGGTCAGAACTGGACCTAGGGTTGAGATTTTTGATTGGAGAAAGGCTAACTTTGAGGAGATGCGAAATGATTTAAAAGGAGTGAATTGGGACATTTTGTTTTATGGGAAGGATGTAGAAGAGAAATGGAGGACATTTAAAGGGGAAATTTTAAGAGTACAGAATCTTTATGTCCCTGTTCAGTTGAAAGGAAATAGTAAAAATTGGAAAGAGCCCTGGTTTTCAAGGGAAATTGGACACTTGGTTCGGAAAAAGAGAGAGATCTACAATAATTGTAGGCAGCATGGAGTGAATGAGGTGCTTGAGGAGTATAAAGAATGTAAAAAGAATCTTAAGAAAGAAATTAGAAAAGCTAAAAGAAGATATGAGGTTGCTTTGGCAAGTAAGGTGAAAGTAAATCCAAAGGGTTTCTACAGCTATATTAATAGCAAAAGGATAATGAGGGATAAAATTGGTCCATTAGAGAGTCAGAGTGGACAGCTATCTGCAGAGCCAAAAGAGATGGGGGAGATATTGAACAATTTCTTTTCTTCGGTATTCACCAAGGAGAAGGATATTGAATTATGTGAGGTAAGGGAAACAAGTAGAGTAGCTATGGAAACTATGAGATTCAAAGAAGAGGAAGTACTGACACTTTTGAAAAATATAAAAGTGGATAAGTCTCCAGGTCCTGACAGGATATTCCCTAGGACATTGAGGGAAGTTAGCGTAGAAATAGCAGGGGCTATGACAGAAATATTTCAATTGTCATTAGAAACGGGAATAGTGCCGGAGGATTGGCGTACTGCGCATGTTGTTCCATTGTTTCAAAAGGGTTCTAAGAGTAAATCTAGCAATTATAGACCTGTTAGTTTGACGTCAGTGGTGGGCAAATTAATGGAAAGGATACTTAGAGATAATATATATAAGCATCTGGATAAACAGGGTCTGATTAGGAACAGTCAACATGGATTTGTGCCTGGAAGGTCATGTTTGACTAAACTTCTTGAATTTTTTGTAGAGGTTACTCGGGAAATTGATGAGGTTAAAGCAGTGGATGTTGTCTATATGGACTTCAGTAAGGCCTTTGACAAGGTTCCTCATGGAAGGTTGGTTAAAAAGGTTAAATTGTTGGGTATTAATGGTGGAGTAGCAAGATGGATTCAACAGTGGCTGAATGGGAGATGCCAGAGAGTAATGGTGGATGGTTGTTTGTCAGGTTGGAGGCCAGTGACTAGTGGGGTGCCACAGGGATCTGTGTTGGGTCCACTGTTGTTTGTCATGTACATCAATGATCTGGATGATGGTGTGATAAATTGGATTAGTAAGTATGCAGATGATACTAAGATAGGTGGTGTTGTGGATAATGAAGTAGATTTTCAAAGTCTACAGAGAGATTTAGGCCATTTGGAAGCGTGGGCTGAAAGATGGCAGATGGAGTTTAATGCTGATAAGTGTGAGGTGCTGCATCTTGGCAGGACAAATCAAAATAGGACGTACATGGTAAATGATAGTGAGTTAAGGAATGCAGTTGAACAGAGGGATCTAGGAATATCTGTGCACAGTTCCTTGAAGGTGGAATCTCATGTAGATAGGGTGGTAAAGAAAGCTTTTGGTGTGCTGGCCTTTATAAATCAGAGCATTGAGTATAGAAGTTGGGATGTAATATTAAAATTGTACAAGGCATTGGTGAGGCCAATTCTGGAGTATGGTGTACAATTTTGGTCGCCTAATTATAGGAAGGATGTCAACAAAATAGAGAGAGTACAGAGGAGATTTACTAGAATGTTACCTGGGTTTCAGCAACTAAGTTACAGAGAAAGGTTGAACAAGTTAGGTCTTTATTCTTTGGAAGGTTAACCTTGAAGAAGGTTAAGGGGGGACTTGATAGAGGTCTTTAAAATGATGAGAGGGATAGACAGTTGACGTGGATAAGCTTTTCCTATTGAGAGTAGGGAAGCTTCAAACAAGAGGACATGACTTGAGAATTAAGGGACAGAAGTTTAGGGGTAACATGAGGGGGAACCTCTTTACTCAGAGAGTGGTGGCTTTGTGGAATGAGCTTCCAGTGGAAGTGGTGGAGGCAGGTTCGATTTTATCATTTAAAAATAAATTGGATAAGTATATGGACGGGAAGGGAATGGAGGGTTATGGTCTGAGTGCAGGTATATGGGACTAGGGAAGAATAAGTGTTCGGCACGGTCTAGAAGGGCCGAGATGGCCTGTTTCCGTGCTGTAATTGTTATATGGTTATATGGTAAGGAGAGGGAGAGAAATTGGGAAAGAGGGGGATGGAAAGCGGGAAAGGAGAGGGACTAAGATTGGGTAAGGAGATGGCGGCAGAGTGGGATAAGAGCGGGAGGAAGAGTGGGAAGGGGAGGTTGATTGGGAAAGGGGCGGAGAACTGTGGAGATTGGGAAAGGAGAAGGATGCAGATTGGGAAAGGAGGGGCAGTGGGGAACCGGGAAAGGAGGGGGGAAACCAGGAAAGGGGATTGGGGAGGGAGACCGGGGGAGCAGAGGATGTGGGTGAAAAATGTGAAAGTCTGTATGGTTGGCACAGATGCGGCATTACCAGAAATAGTTAACGCACAGAGTCTCAGGATTGCCCAGACTGTGGGATTCGAGAACCCTGCAGTTGTACAGGGCCCTAGTGAGACCACACCGGGAGTATTGTGCGCAGTTTTGGTCCCCTAAGTTGAGGAAGGACATTCTTGCTATTGAGGGAGTGCAGCGTAGGTTTACAAGGTTAATTCCAGGGATGGCGGGACTGTCATATGCTGAGAGAATGGAGCGGCTGGGCTTGTACACTGGAGTTTAGAACGATGAGAGGATATCTTATTGAAACATATAAGATTGTTAAGGGCTTGGACACGCTAGAGGCTGGAAACATGTTCCCGATGTTGGGAGAGTCCAGAACCAGGGGCCACAGTTTAAGAATAAGGGGTAAGCCATTTAGAACGGAGACGAGGAAACACCTTTTCTCACAGAGAGTTGTGAGTCTGTGGAATTCTCTGCCTCAGAGGGCGATGGAGGCAGGTTCTCTGGATGCTTTCAAGAGAGAGCTAGATAGGGCTCTTAAAAATAGTGGACTCAGGGGATATGGGGAGAAGGCAGGAACGGGGTACTGATTGGGGATGATCAGCCATGATCACATTGAATGGCAAGTGCTGATTCGAAGGGCCGAATGGCCTACTCCTGCACCTATTGTCTATTGACATCGGTTTAAGGTGAGAGGGGTGGGTGTATAGAATGAGCTGCCAGAGGAGGTAGTTGGGGCAGGGACTTTCACAACGTTTAAGAAATGTAGACAGATCTCAGTATATGGATAGGACAGGTTTAGTGGGATATGGATCAAATGCAGGCAGGTGGGACTAGTGTAGATGGGACATGTTGGTCTGTGTGTGGGTAAATTGGGCTGAAGGGCCTGTTTCTGTGCAGAATGACTCCGTGACTTGATATGAGGACGGACAAACCTGTCCTGGAGGCATCTGCACTCAAAGTGGAGCCTGCAAGCATCATAAAGAATCGGTCAGCTGGGCTTGTATACTCTGGATTTTAGAAGGATGAGAGGGTATCTTATAGAAACATATACAATTCTTAAGGTAGACAAAAGTGCTGGAGAAACTCAGCGGGTGCAGCAGCATCTGTGGAGCGAAAGAAATAGGCAACGTTTCGGGCCAAAACCCTTCTTCTTATACAATTCTTAAGGGATTGGACAGGAAAACCAGAACCAGGGGTCACAGTTTAGGAATAAGGGGTAGGCCATTTGGGACTGAGATGAGGAAAAACTTTTTCACCCAGAGAGTCGTGAATCTGTGGAATTCTCTGTCACAGAAGGCAGTGGAGGCCAATTCACTGGATGTTTACAAGACAGTTAGATATAGCTCTTAGGGTTAATGGAATCAATGGATTTGGTGGGAAAAGCAGGAACGGGGTACTGATTCTGGATGATCAGCCATGATCATATTGAATGGCGGTGCTGGCTTGAAGGGTCGATGGCCTACTCCTGCACCTACTTTCTATGTTTCTATGATTAAACTGGAACGGGTACAAATCCTGCTCACCAAAATATAAAGAAATGGCATTCCATTAAAGGCCACTCTTGAATAATATGGGGAGTTACCTTTTGAACAATGGTCTTCATTTTGGTTTTAATATCATCTACTGTGATTTCAGTCTTGGACGTTTTCACGGGCTTTAATTTGTCTTCTCGCTTTTTTGTGTTTTTTCCCGGAGTCTGCAACACAGAAAAATGTAACCAATATCATCCTTGCCCACAGACTGTTTAGGCCACATGTCAGTATAAACTCTGTCCTCTCCTGCTCCATCATCATTGCAGAACAGAACATTTTTTACACCTCCATAAAATATACCACCACATTTGGTTCAGTTTAGAGACACAGCGTGGGAACAGGCCATTCAGACCCACTGAGTCCGTGCCGACCAGCAATCACCCTGTAGAGAATATGCTGAGAATGTAGTGTGTACAAAGTGGTTCATTGGAGAGAATTATGGACTTAGCCCAGACCAATCCACAAACCAACCTCCCTTCCACTGACTCCCAACAACATTTCACACTGCCACGGTGGCGCAGCGGTAGAGTTGCTGCCTTATGCCCCTGTCCCACTTAGGAAACCTGAACGGAAACCTCTGGAGACTTTGCGCCCCACCCAAGGTTTCCGTGCGGTTCCCGGAGGTAGCAGGTGGTTGCCGGAGGTTGCAGGTAGTGGAAGCAGGTAGGGTAGACTGACAAAAACCTCCGGGAACCGCACGGAAACCTTGGGTGGGGTACAAAGTCTCCAGAGGTTTCCGTTCAGGTTTGCTAAGTGGGTCAGGGGCATAACAGAGAATGCAGCGCCGGAGACCCGGGTTCGATCCCGACTATGGGTGCTGCCTGTACAGAGTTTGTACGTTCTACCCGTGACCTGCGTGGGTTTTCTCCGAGATCTTCGGTATCCTACCACATTCCAAAGACGTACAGGTTTGTAGGTTCATTGGCTTGGTAAACATAGAAAGATAGAAAATAGATGCAGGAGGAGGCCATTCAACCCTTCGAGCCAGCACCGCCATTCATTGTGATCATGGCTGATTGTCCCCTATCAATAACCCGTGCCTGCCTTCTCCCCATATCCCTTGACTCCACTAGCCCCTAGAGCTCTATCTAACTCTCTCTTAAATTCATCCAGGTATAAATGTTTAAAAAAATATTATCCCTATTGGGTGTAGAATAGTGTTAATGTGCGGGGATCGCTGGTCAGCGCGGACCCGGTGGGCCGGAGGGCCTATTTCCGCGCTGTATCTCTAAACTAAAGGCTACCAACATAATCAAGGACACCGGTCACTCCCTCTTCTTCCCTCTCTCATCCGGCAAGAGGTACAGAAGAGTGAAAATGCACACTTCCAGATTCAGGGACAGTTTCTTCCCAGCTGTTAATAGGCAACTGAACCATCCTCCTTAGTTCATAAGTGATACAAGCAGTATGAGGCCGTTCGGCCCATCATGCCTACCCCGCCATTCAATCATGGCTGATCTATCTCTCCCTCCCAACCCCAACTCAGAGACCTACCCACCAGCAGAAACTTTCTTGAGCAAAACATAAAGTGCTGGAGCAACTCCAGTAACAGTGGTGCAGCGGTAGAGTTGCTCTATAACAGGGCCAGAGACCTGGGTTCGATCCTGACTACGGGTGCTGTCTGTACGGAGTTTGTACGTTCTCCGGGTTTGTTTTCCTCCGGGTGCTCCCATTTTCTCCCATACTCCAAAGACGTACAGGTTGGTAGATATTGTAAATTTCCCCTAGTGTGCAGGATAGTTGCAAGTATACGGGGATTAAGAAGGAACTGCAGATGCTGGAAAATCGAAGGTAGACAAAAGTGCTGGAGATACTCAGCGGGTGAAGCAGCATCTATGGAGAGAAGGAAATAGGTAACGAAACGTTGCCTATTTCCTTCGCTCCATAGATGCTGCTGCACCCGCTGAGTTTCTCCAGCACTTTTGACTACTATACGGGGATTGTTGATCGGCGCGGACTCGGTGGGACGAAGGGCCTGATTCCGCACTGTATCTCTAAACTATACTGAACCCAGCAGGTCAGGGAGCAGCTATCGAAGCAATCGACAGACGACATTTCGTGTTGGGACCCTTCTTCAGACCGACCTGAAACATTGCCAGTCAATACCGGCCACAGATGCTGCCTGGCCCGCTGAGTTACTCCTGAAGAAGGGTCTCGACCCCAAACGTCACCTCTTCCTTCGTTCCATAGATGCTGCCTCACCCGCTGAGTTCCTCCAGCATTTTTCATCTACCTTCGATTTTTCAAGCATCTGCAGTTCTTTCTTAAACGCTGAGTTACTCCGGCGCTTTGTGCTTGGCCCAGGATTCCCAAAAGCCTGCAGTTCCTCATGTCCCCCTGAACCTGGGTCACTGGAGTTGTGAGGCAGAAGCTCCTCGAACCCAACAAACCCCGAATGCAACTGAGTTTTGTTCAATGCTCCTTTCACCTTTGATACCTCCTGAAATACTGCTCTTTGTTCCTCATGCCGGCTATTCCATTATAATTTAGTTTTTTTTAATTTAAATTAATGAGAAACGGCCGGGCAGTTCACTGCGGCTTACGTTGTGCCTGACCCAACAAGAACTCTCTTCACTCGAAACCAAAAAGGACAAAAGACATTCCATTCCCTAATATGGCCATCACTCACCTGAACGGGTGAATTAATGACACTTTCTCTTTTTTTCTCTCTCAAAAAAATAGGAAAGTAATGGAGAGCCTTGAGAATTAACAACTCCGGGAAGACAAAAAAAAAATCCAGTTGAAAATGAATGCCTCGCATCAGTCTTACATCAGTCAGATCAAAGACAATGTTATTATAGGATACAGAAACCACATTCAAATCCCTCGGAAAGGTAGGTGGCTTAGAGCCAGAACGGGTAGATTTGGAGCCTTCAAAGAATCGTGACGTGGGGACAACACAAATTGTTTTTTTGTGCTTTTCCACCAGGTTTTAAGCCCCTTTGCAATGCCTCCTTGCCTTTGTTTTTCCGGCACTCCGGCACGCAGAAGATGTGTGGAGGGCCGAGGGGAATTCACTTTGCAGATCCACTGCTCAGTTCAGTTCCCTGTCACCTGTACCGGGGCACGGTGAAAAGCTTTTGTTGCATGCTCGCCAGCCAGTGGGAAAATTACAATCGACCCGTTTACAGTGTACACACCATACACACCATTTTGGTCTCCTAATCTGAGGAAAGACATTCTTGCCATAGAGGGTGTACAGAGTACAGAGTACAGAGAAGGTTCACCAGACTGATTCCTGGGATGTCAGGACTTTCATATGAAGAAAGACTGGATAGACTCGGTTTGTACTCGCTAGAATTTAGAAGATTGAGGGGGGATCTTATAGAAACTTACAAAATTCTTAAGGGGTTTGACAGGCTAGATGCAGGAAGATTGTTCCCGATGTTGGGGAAGTACAGAACAAGGGGTCACAGTTTAAGGATAAGGGGGAAATATTTTAGGACCGAGATGAGGAAAACTTTTTTCACACAGAGAGTGGTGAATCTGTGGAATTCTCTCCCGCAGAAGGTAGTTGAGGCCAGTTCATTGGCTATATTTAAGAGGGAGTTAGATGTAGCCCTTGTGGCTAAAGGGATCAGGGGGTATGGAGAGAAGGCAGGTACAGGATACTGAGTTGGATGATCAGCCATGATCATATTGAATGGCGGTGCAGGCTCGAAGGGCCGAATGGCCTACTCCTGCATCTATTTTCTATGTTTCTATAAGGGAATTAAGATTAATGCAAGGTAAAGCCAGCAAAGTCCGATCAAACGCAGTCCAAGGGCCACTAAAGGGGTGGATGGTAGTTCAGGAAAAGCTCTCTGGTTGTGGTAGGATTGTTCAGGTGCCCGATAACAGCTGGGAAGAAACTGTCCCCTATATCTAAAGGGGAGGGAATATTCAGGTGAGATGGGCCAGTGAACAGTCACAGACTTCTTCTGGGCAACCCCTTGGTTTCTTCATGCTATCCCACACACGCACGGGACAATTTACAATTTTACCGAAGCCAATTAATCGACAAACCTGCACGTCTTTGGAATGAAGAGATGCCCTTATTGAGATATATTAGATTCTAAGGTATCTTGACAAAGTGAAGTGTAGGAAGAAATTGCAGATGCTGGTTTAAACCAAAGTTAGACACAAAAAGCTGGAGTAACTCAGCGGGACAGGCAGCATCTCTGGCGAGAAGGAATGGGCGACGTTATGGGTCGAGACGTCAGTCTGGAGAAGGGTCTGGACCCGAAACGTCACCCATTCCTTCTCTCAAGAGATGCTTAGTTACTCCAGCTTTTTATATCTATCTAACTTATTTTAACCTTACTCACCTAACTCTGGGTGAAAAAGATTCCTTTCTGATCCCCTCCGAATCACTTACCCCTTACACCAAATCTATGTTCTCCAGTTTTATCCATGTCTGAAAAAGAAAATAGATCCCTACAATCTGCCTTATCTACAGTATATATATATATATTTATCACTGTTCACAAGTTCGATTGTCAGGTCGGGGGGAGTTCCCCCCCGCCACGGGTACCATGTAATCCCGTGCTACCCGCTCCATGGTCGGATAGTCGGCGACTAAACCGTCTTCCCCACCTGGTTTGCCAGGTGAGGAGGGGGCTGTGGACCCCCAGCAGGACCAAAAACAAGACCTGTCTAGCGAGCCGACGGCCATCCACACTTCAGTAGAAGTTGTGATCACTGTCGTACACGGCATTGTAAGGAATGATGATAAAGCACACACACACCAACATCCTAGACTTCCAGCGGCGGAAGTCCGCAGGAACTGGAGGACAGAGATGTGTGGTGCGTCCGTCACCGTTCCCGTCGGAAACCAGCGCCACTGCCTCGCTAATGTTTTCAACGGTGATGAATGAATGAATGAATGCACAAGTTCTAATTCATAGGAGGAGAATTAGGCCATTCGGCCTATCGAGTCTACGCCGCCATTCAATCATGGCTGATCTATCTCTCCCTCTTAACCCCATTCTCCTGCCTTCTCCAGATAACCCCTGACACCCGTACTAATCAAGTACCGGTCACCTTAACAAATATCCACTGACTTGGCCTCCACAGCCGTCTGTGACAATAGAAACATATAAAATAGGTGAAGGAGTAGGCCATTCGGCCCTTCGAGCCTGCACCGCCATTCAATATGATCATGGCTGATCATCCAACTCAGTATCCTGTACCTGCCTTCTCTCCATATCCCCTGATCCCTTTAGCCACAAGGGCCACATCTAACTCCCTCTTAAATATAGCCAATGAACTGGCCTCAACGACCTTCTGTGGCAGAGAATTCCACAGATTCACCACTCTCTGTGTGAAAAATGTTTTTCTCATCTTGGTCCTGGAGTTAGTTCCACAGATTCACCACCCTCTGACTAAAGAAATTTCCCCTCATCTCTTTCCTGAAGGTATTTCCTTTGGAAAGTATTTGATGCAGGTACATTTAAAAGACAACAACATTTAAAAGACATATGGACTACTACATGGATAGGAAAGGTTTAGAGGGATATGGGGCAAATGTGGGTAAATGTGACCAGCTTAGATGGGCTATCTAGGTTGGCACGGACTGAGTGAGCTGGGATAAAAGTGGCCTCTCTCCATGTTGTATGACTCGATGGATCTTGATCTCTTCCTGTCCAGTGAAAAAAGACGCAGCCTCTCCAGTCCCTCTTCACCACTGAAACACCCCAGCCCAGACAATGTCCTGCTGAATTTCCCCTGCACCCTCTCAAACGCTATCAGGTCCTTTCTATAGTGGGATGACTAAAACCATATGCAGGGGCGGCAGGCTGACTACGGGGTGCTGTATGTACGACTTTGTAGTGCGGGAGTAGCGGTACAACTGCTGCCTCACAGCGCCGGTGACCCGGGTTCGATCCTGACTACAGGTGCTGACTGTACCTCCTCCCCGTGACCTGCGTGGGTTCTCTCCTGGACCTTCGGTTTCCCCCCGCACTCCAAAGTCGTACAGGTCAGTCGGTTAATTGGCTTTTATATAAATGTAAATTGTCTCTAGTGTGTGTAGGACAATAGACAATAGGTGCAGGAGTAGGCCATTCGGCCCTTCAAGCCAGCACCGCCATTCTATGTGATCATGGCTGATCATCCCCAATCGGTACCCCGTTCCTGCCTTCTCCCCATATTCCCTCACTCTGCTATCTTCAAGAGCCCTATTTAGCTCTCTCTTGAAAGTATCCAGAGAACTGGCCTCCACCGCCCTCCGAGGCAAAGAATTCCACAGACTAGTCCACAGAGAGTGGTCCACAGACCACAGATAGTGTTAGTGTGCGGGGATCACCGGTCGGTGCAGACTTGGTGGGCCAAGGGGCCTGTTTCCACGCTGTACCTTTAAACTAAACTAAAAACGGCCAGGAACAGCCTTAAAAGGGACTTTCTTTAGCACCTTCCATTGAGAATGTTCCAGTGAGCAGTTGGAGGTTGTTCCAGCGTTAAAACATGGTAACGGAGTAGTGAACAAACTCTCACAAACGGATAACGATCAGACTGAATGATAAGGATCGGATAATATGATTTTATGGGAAGTGTTTGAAGCTCTTAAAAGCTGCTGTGTTATTAAATGATTTAGCAATGATTCTTGAAGAATGAAGGTCCTTGTACATCAGTCACTGAAAGTAAAGGGCCTTCCCCACTGTACGAAGTAAATCAAGAGTTCTCCCGAGTTTTCCCCTGATTCAAACTCGGAGAGTGTCCGTAGCGGGTACGTAGGAGTTTGTGGATGTCCCGTAGCGGCTCGTACGAGTAACGGTAGGTATTTGGGAAATCCGGTAAACTCGTGACGTTTTTTCAACACTGTGAAAAATGTCCACGAGTAAAAAAATACTCGTGATGAAAAAAATTGTTACTTTTTACTCGTACGAGCCGCTACGTGACACATCCACGAGCTACTACGGTCCCGCTACGGACAGTCTCAGAGTTCGAATCAGGGGAAAACTCGGGAGAACTCTTGAATTACCTTGTCAGTCGTACAGACCCTTAAGCATGCAGGTACAGCAAGCAGTGAAGAAAGCTATTGGCATACTATCCTCCTTTATATACTTGGCTATCTTACCTACGAGTCTGAAGGGTCTCGACCCGAAACGTCACCTATTCCTTCGCTCCATAGGTGCTGCCACTCCCGCTGAGTTTCTCCAGCATGTATGTCTACCTAGCAATGATTCTTTGTCATTGCCAAATCAGTCTGCTCCTACCCCGCGTCCACCAGCGGTCCCTGAACACTACCACTATCCGACACACACGTGGGACAATTTACAATTTTACCGAAGCCAATTAACCGACAAACCTGCACGCCTTTGGGGTGTGGGAGGAAACGCGGAGAAAACCCACGCAGGTCACGGGGAGAACGAACAAACTCCGTGCAGACAGCACCCGCAGTCAGGATCGATTCCGGGTCTCCGGCGCTGTGAGGCAGCAACTCTACCACTGCGCCTCCACCGTTCCTGTCCTTGCAGTCCCTGTTAACATTTCCGATTTCTATTTGGTACAAAACAAAGTAGGCCTGCAGAAGATTTTATACTGCAATGATCCAATTCAATGATTCAATAATATGTTATTGCCGCATGTAACTCGGCACAGTGTGAAATGCTCTGTTTCGCATACAACCCGGTAAAATCACACAGCGGACCTCACCATGGCAGTACACAAGAGTCACCATGTTTCTGGCACTAACAAAGTTGCAAAAGATGTAACAAAGATGCAATATCTTCAAACAGATGCTCCCCGATTTACGATGCTTCGACTTACGATATTGCCATTGCGCAAACGCTGGGCAACGGCAGCGAGCTGCAGCTCACCTCCGGCCACGTGATCAAATTATATTAAATGCGCTTTGGACTTGCGATATTTTCTTTTTTACGATGGGCTTATTGGAACGTAACCCCATCATAGGTCGAGGAGCAGCTGTACGTCAATAGGTTTATTATTTCCCGGGATGGCGGGACTGTCATATGCTGAGAGAATGGAGCAGCTGGGCTTGTACACTCTGGAGTTTAGAAGGATGAGAGGACATCTCATTGAAACATATAAGATTATTAAGGGTTTGGACACGCTAGAGGCAGGAAACATGTTCCCGATGTTGGGGGAGTCCAGAACCAGGGGCCACAGTTTAAGAATAAGGGGTAAGCCATTTAGAATGGAGACGAGGAAACACTTTTTCACACAGAGAGTGGTGAGTCTGTGGAATTTTCTGCCTAAGAGGGCAGTGGAGGCAGGTTCTCTGGATGCTTTCAAGAGAGAGCTAGATAGGGCTCTTGAAGATAGCGGAGTCAGGGGATATGGGGAGAAGGCAGGAACGGGGTACTGATTGGGGATGATCAGCCATGATCACATTGAATGGTGGTGCTGGCTCGAAGGGCCGAATGGCCTACTCCTGCACATATTGTCTATTGAACACACCTAGACCACCTCCTATCTACCTGCGCCCAATCCCTATCCCTCCTTCCCCTGCTTCTGTTGGTACCCATCCAAAAGTCACTTCAATGGCACTATCATATCGTATCTGCCTCCACCACCAACCCTGGCAGTGCGTTCCAGGCACCCACCGCCCGCTGTGTAAAAAAAAAAAAAGGTTGCCCTGCACATCTCCTTTAACACACACTATTCCACTGGCTCTGAAAGACAACCTTACACCCCCCTGTAGCAAGACTAACCAGGCAGTCACGCTCTGATTACTACATAGTTATTAGGGCAAGAGACATCTGAACACTGTGGTTAAAGAACTAAAAGAAGCATTATTCCGCAATTTGTCTCGCATAATCATTCCAAACTTAATTACATGATGCTAAAGGCTGGAATTCATTTCATGTGGTAAAAGGCTAAATACTGTGATGTAAACCCATGTAAGTTGTAATTCAATACAGTTGATTCTTGGTCAGCCAATAACCCGTTTGCCATGAGGATTTCTCCTCATCAAGAAACAAAACAGGTGACTTAACAGGGGATTTGAAACTACACCAGCAGATCGCATGTGGTTGTAAAATACTTGACAACTTCTTTGCTAATCTGTTTTAGCTGCAGTGGTAAAAGGGAAACGTAAATAAACAACTGGGAAAATGCCAAGATCAGCAGCGAGGGATATTCAGGTGGAATGTGAAAGGTGTGAGCGGGCAGCTTTGTGTTTGTTTCGTTTGAGAGATACAGCATGGATATAGGCCCTTCGGCCCGCCAGGTCCATGCAGACCATCGATGTTATATGGTTCTATGTTATCCCACTCTCACATCCACTTCATAGTTTAGCTTCTTATTGTCATGTGTACCGAGGTACAGGGAAAAGCTTTTGTTGTGTTCTCACCACTCAAAGGAAATGACTGTACTCGCTAGAATTTAGAAGATTGAGGGGGGATCTTATAGAAACTTACAAAATTCTTAAGGGGTTGGACAGGCTAGATGCAGGAAGACTGTTCCCGGTGTTGGGGAAGTCCAGAACAATGGGTCACAGTTTAAGGATAAGAGGGAAGTCTATTAGGACCGAGATGAGAAAAACATTTTTCACACAGAGAGCGGTGAATCTGTGGAATTCTCTGCCACAGAAGGTAGTTGAGGCCAGTTCATTGGCTATATTTAAGAGGGAGATAGATGTGGCCCTTGTGGCTAAAGGGATCAGGGGGTATGGAGAGAAGGCAGGGATGGGATACAGAGTTGGATGATCAGCCATGATCATATTGAATGGCGGTGCAGGCTCGAAGGGCCAAATGGCCTACTCCTGCACCTATTTTCTATGTTTCTATGTTTCTACAAGGAATTAGATAGGGCGGCACGGTGGCGCAGCGGGTTAAGCTGCTGCCTTACAGCGCCAGAGACCCGGGTTCGATCCTGACGACCGGTGCTGTAGGTACGGAGTTTGTACGTTATCCCCGTGACCGCGTGGATTTTTTCCTGCATAAAGGGCCTGTCCCACTTTGGCGTCATTTGCGTGACATCATTTAGGTGTCACGATGCACGCGTTGCGATGCGCGCATGGTGTGCATTACGCGTGCATGACGCGTGGTGACGTAGGTAGTAGCCCCAGGATTTTGGGATGTACAAAATCTTCGCGCGCCATCTGCGTGACGCGCAAATGACGCCCAGGTTGGACAGGCCCTTCAGTTTCCCCCCCACACTCCCAAGACGTCCAGGTTTGTAAGCTAATTGGCTCTGGTATAATTGCAAATTGTCCCTAGTGTATAGTGAACAGGGTGATCGAGGCTTGTCGAGGCGGACTTGGTGGGCCGAAGGGCCTGTTTCCATGCTGTATGTCTAAAGTCTAAAGTAAATCAAGCTGTCCACAGAGTACAGATAAAGAATAACATTCAGTGCAAGATAAATTCTGATGGAGTCTGATTAAAGATAGTTAAAAGTCTCCCATGAGATGGCAGGTCAGGACCACACTCTAGCTGGTGAGAGGAGCGTTCAGTTGCCTGGTGACAGCTGGGAAGAAACTGGCCCTGAATCTGGAGGTGTGTGTTTTCACACTTCAGTACCTCATGCCTGATGGGAGAGGGGAGAAGAGGGATTTTCTACACACTAAGGGCAATTTAAATAGGCCAATTAACCTATAAACCCACATGTGTTTGGGATGTGGGGGGAATACTGGAGCACCCGGAGGAAGCCCACACGGCCACAGAGAAAACATGGGGAACACAGGGAGACGAGGGATTAAAGGGCCTGTCCCATTTTGCGATTTTTTTCGGCGACTGCCAAGTTGTACGACACTCCGCGTCACCGTCACGTCAATCTACAAAACTCTGCGTCACCACAACACAAGAAGGTTACACCGAAGTATAATAATCACATTGGAAATGAACTTTTCTACAATAAATCTAGGGACCAATAACTTTTTAACGGATAAGTTGGCGCTTTATATACCCGCGTCACCGGCCGTCTCCCGCAGGGCAGCGTACGTTAGCGTGTGACAGGGCGCACGACATGATAAGGCACCCAGATGTCGCCTGAAGATGCTGAACTTTCCAAAATCCAGGGGCGACAGGGAGACACCGCGCGTCACTACATGCGTCACGCCGCGTCACGCCCCGACCACGCCGCGACAACCTCTTTTCAGGCTGTCGCCGAAAATGTCGCCCAAGTGGGACAGGCCCTTAACACTGCTTGGGGCTGGAGACTCGTAGAGGGCAGATTTCTATTACCGAAGGGCAACAGTGATGTTGTACATGCCTTCATTGGTCAGAGCATTGAATATGAGTCAGGAATTTATGTTGCAGCTCGATAAGACTTTGGTCGGGCCTTATTTGCAGTGTTGCCTACAGTTCTGGTTGGTCGCCCCATTATAGGAAGGATCTGAAGGCCAGCACCGCCATTCAATGTGATCATGGCTGATCATCCCCAATCGTGCCTTCTCCCCATATCCCCTGACTCTGCTATTTTTAAGAGCCCTATCTAGCTCTCTGGTGGAATCTTACGTTGAGGAACGTGTGCCGTTGGGGGCCCAGGCCTCCCAGCGGGGGCTATGGGTGAATGGTGGAATATTGCATTGGGGGAAAGGGTTGCGTTGGGGGAACAGGTGAGTGGTGGAATCTTACGTTGGGGAACGTGTGGCGTTGGGGGACCAGGCTTCACGTGTGACAGGGACCAACGGATCTTTGAAATATATAAGGGCCTTTAGGGCTTGGACAAACTAGAGGCAGGAAACATGTTCCTGATGTTGGGGGAGTCCAGAACCATGGGCCACAGTTTAAGAATAAGGAGTAAACCATTTAGAATGGAGACGAGGAAACACTTTTTCTCACAGAGAGTGGTGAGTCTGTGGAATTCTCTGCCTCAGAGGGCGGTGGAGGCAGGTTCTCTGGATGCTTTCAAGAGAGAGTTAGATAGGGCTCTTAAAGATAGCGGAGTCAGGGGATATGGGGAGAAGGCAGGAACGGGGTACTGATTGGGGATGATCAGCCATGATCACATTGAATGGCTCGAAGGGTCGAATGGCCTACTCCTGCACCGATTGTCTATTGTCTATATGATCACGGATCATAAAATCAGTACCCCGTTCCATCCTTTTCCCCATATCCCTTGATTCCCTTAGCCCTAAGAGCTAAATCTAACTCTCTTTTGACAACATCCAGTGAGTTGGCCTCCACTGCCTACTGTGGCAGAGAATTCCACAGATTCACAACTCTCTGGATGATGAAGTTTTTCCCCATCTCAGTCCTAAATGGCCTACCCCTTATTCTTAAACTGTGACCCCTGGTTCTGAACTCCCCCAACATCGGGAATATTTTTCTTGCACCTAGCCTGTCCAATCCTTAAATAATTTTATATGTTTCTACAAGATCCCCTTTCATCCCTCTAATATCTAGTAAATACAAGCCAAGTCGACCCATTCTTTCATCATATCCCTGGAATGAACCTGATGAACCTACGCTGCACTCCCTCAATAGCAATAACGTCCTTCCTCAAATTAAGAGACCAAAACTGCACACAATACTCCAGGTGCGGTCTCACCAGAGCCCTGTACAACCGCAGTAAGACCTCCTTGCTCCTAAACTCAAATCCTCTTGCAATGAAGGCCAACATGCCATTAGCTTTCTTCACCGCCTGCTGTACCTGCATGCTTACTATCAGTGACTGATGTACAAGCACACTCAGGTCTTGTTGCACCTCCCCTTTTCCTAATCTGACACCATTCAGATAATAATCTGCCTTCTTGTTCTTGCCACCAAATCATAATCATAATCATACTTTATTAGCCAAGTATGTTTTGCAACATTCAAGGAATTTGTTTTTCCCTACAGTCGTACCAATAAAAAGCAACAAAACACACAGCATTAGTGCAAAAAACAACAAGAAGCTGGTCAAACTGGTTAAACGAGCTAGCTCAGTGCTGGAGGGGAGAGTAGGCTCTGGGATGGATGTGCTTGAGAGGCGTATGAGGCACAAGGTGCAGGTCATCCTGAAAAACCCCGGGCATCCCCTCCATATAATTCTGGAGAGTCAAAAGAGCACTCGGAACAACAACCGGCTCCTCTCCCTGCCCTGTAGTACGGAGCGGTTCAGGAGATCCTTCACCCCTGCAGCCATTAGATTTTATAATTCGGACCGCTAGGCTGTAGGGGGATGCATTTTGCAATTTTTAATTTTTAATTGTTAATTATTGGTCTTTTTAAGTATTTATTGCTCTCAGGTAGTGTCCACATTGTATTCTATGTATTTTCTGTCTGCGTTCGTTTTGAATCTGTGGGTTTGTTGGTTGGGGGCTTCTGGACATCTGAATTTCCCTGAGGGGATCAATAAAGTATTTATTATTATTATTATTATTATTATTATAATTATTAAAATACATTTTCACATAAACATCCACCACAGTGACTCCTCCACATTCCTCACTGTGATGGAAGGCGAAAAAAAAAGTTCAATATCTTCCCTTCTTTGTTTTCTCGTGTTGGGGGCCTCGGGCCTTCCGTTGACGGGATGATCTTGGCTCCCGTAGCAGGCGGACGGGCCCTCCAAGTCGGGGCGATCAAGCTCCCGCATCAGGGGGATCTCACCTCCCCTGCGTCGGGGGATCGGACCCCGGGTCGGGGCTAGACAAGGGATCGCAGGCTCCGATGGTAAGTCCATGGCCCAGCGGTGGGGCTCAATGTCAGTCTTGAGCAAGGCCACCAGCCCCATGATGATAGGCCGCAGAGAGCGACCGGAGATACAATCCGGAAAACAATCGCATCTCCGGCAAGGTAATAGATTGAAACAAAGTTTCCCCCAACCCCCGACCCACCCCACGTAAAACAAACCAGAGAACATTAACACATACTTTTAAAACAAACTAAAAATAACAAAAAGACGAAAAGACAGACAGACTGTTGGCGAGGCTGCCATCGCTGACGGCGCCACCCGGTGGTCACCCTCACATTTATCTACATTGCACTGCATCTGCCATGCATCTGCCCACTCACCCAACCTGTCCAAGTCACCCTGCATCCTCATAACATCCTCATCGCAGCTCACACTGCCACCCAGCTTTGTGTCATCCGCAAACGTGGAGATGTCACATTTAATTCCCTCGTCAAAATCGTTAATATATATTGTAAATAACGGCGGTCCCAGCACCGAGCCTTGCGGCACCCCACTAGTCACTGCCTGCCATTCTGAAAAGGACCTGTTAATTCATACTCTTTGCTTCCTGTCTGCCAACCAGTTCTCTATCCACGTCAGCACTCTACCCCCAATACCCTGTGCTTTAATTTTGCCCACTGATCTCTTGTGTGTGACCTTGTCAAAGGCTTTTTGAAAATCCAGATACACCACATCCACTGGCTCTCCCTTCTTCATTTATCCATTAGGGATGGGTGATCAATGATGAATTACCAGTGATACCCAGATCCGAACATTGAATTAAAATAAAACTGAACAATCGTCACTGGGAATTCCATACCACCGGACACCAACAATTTTCATCCAGCGCAAGGATCACTGTGTGCTGAATATCTCACTTTAGTTAAGTTTATTGTCACGTGTACCGAGGTATAGTGAAAAACTTTTGTTGCGTGCTATCCAGTCAGTGGGAAACACAATACATGATTACAGTCGAGCCATTCACAGTGTGCAGATACATGTTAAGGGAATAACGTTTAGTGCAAGGTAAAGTCAGCAAAGTCCGATCAAGGATAGACCTCCAGTTTAAATTCCATTTGGAATATTTTGGAGGACCAAGAAACCAAGAACCAAGAACCAAGAGGGTCTCCAATGAGGTAGATAGTAGTTCAGGACGGCTCGCTGGTTGTGGTAGGATGGTTCAGTTGCCTGGTGGGCGGCGCGACTCTTGTCAGCAGCGGCCTCTGCAGTCCGTCTGTCTTTTATTGTTTTCTGTCTTGTTTCTATGTAGTTTTTATTGTTTTTTTTGTCGGGGTATGTGTGTGGGGGTGGGGTGGGGTGGGGGAACTTTAAGGTCTTTCCCCTGCACGGGAGACCCAACCTTTTCTTTGTCGGGTCTCCGTTGTCGTTGGGGCTGCAACGTTGAGCGGCCTCCAACAGGAAGACCTGGGGCTCCAGTCGCGGAGCTGCGGATTTACTCACCATCACGGAGCTGGCCAAGTCCGGAGCGGGTGGAGCTGTGGTGGAGCGCTGCTGTGACCCGACACCCGGAGATTCGGAAGCTTCAACCGCAGGTCTGTGGACAGTAATACCGGGAGCCCGCGGGTCCCTGGTGGGAGACCGCTTTCGGGGCTTCCGCAACGGCGACTTCTCCCGCCCGAGTTGCGGGGTTGAAGATTACCTGGAGCGGGGCCTACATCACCGCCCCGCGCAGCTTGGAATGGCCGTGGGACTTTGTGAGCGCCCGCCGGGGCTCCAACACCAAGACCCGGTGCGTGGCCTTGCATCACCCGGCGTGGCTTTAATGGCTGCGGGACATTTAACATCGCGCGCCGGGGGCTTTGACTCTGTCTTTGACTCTGACATGGGGGGGAGAGGGGAGTGCAGGGGAGAGATATGTTTTTTTTGCCTTCCTTCACAGCGAGGAGAAGATGCGCTGTGAAGGATGTTTGTGTAAATTGTGTTGGGTCTTGGGTCTTTTTTGTTTTGTATGTATGGCTGCAGAAACGGCATTTTGTTTGGACCTCAACGGGGTCCAAATGACAAATAAATGTATTGTATTGTATTGATAACAGCTGGGAAGAAACTGTCCCTGAATGGGAGCTAGTTAACTGCAGGTATTGTCACAGCGTTTCGAAAATATCTGCAACTCCAGTCACTGCGAGCGGTTACCCGATCAAGAGAGTTGTGAGTGTGGAATTCTCTGCCTCAGAGGGCGGTGGAGGCCGGTGCTATTGGATACAATAGACAATAGACAATAGGTGCAGGAGTAGGCCATTCGGCCCTTCGAGCCAGCACTGCCATTCAATGTGATCATGGCTGATCATCCCCAATCAGTACCCCGTTCCTGCCTTCTCCCCATATCCCCTGACTCCGCTATCTTTAAGAGCCCTATCTAGCTCTCTCTTGAAAGTATCCAGACAACCTGCCTCCACCGCCCTCTGAGGCAGAGAATTCCACAGACTCACAACTCTCTGTGAGAAAAAGTGTTTCCTCGTCTCCGTTCTAAATGGCTTACCCCTTATTCTTAAACTGTGGATCCTGGTTCTGGACTCCCCCAACATCGGGAACATGTTTCCTGCCTCCAGCGTGTCCAAACCCTTAACAATCTTATATGTTTCAATAAGATGCCCTCTCATCCTTCTAAACTCCAGAGTGTACAAGCCCAGCTGCTCCATTCTCTCAGCATATAACAGTCCCGCCATCCCGGGAATTAACCTTGTAAACCTAGGCTGCAAGAAGCCCCTCAATAGCAAGAATGTCCTTCCTAAAATTAGGGGACCAAAACTGCACACAATACTCCAGGTGTGGACTCACTCGGGGTCTGTGCAACAGCAAGAGAGAGCTAGATAGGGCTCTTAACGATAGCGGAGTCAGGGGATATGGGGAGAAGGCAGGAATGGGGTACTGATTGGGGATGATCAGCCATGATCACATTGAATGGCGGTGCTGGCTCGAAGGGCCGAATGGCCTACTCCTGCACCTATTGTCTATGTTTCTATGATTCAGGATAGCAATACGGCTTGTGGGGGGGTTGGTGAAGGAGGAAGAACCTACAAAGAGCAGCCTTTCGTGGACAGATCTGCAGACAGAGACAGCGCTTGTGATTTGCAGTCGGAAGCAGATGTTTGCTGATTATGGGTGTACACTTTAAGATAATGACAGGACAGCGTGTGTACAGTGGGGGCATTCTGCTGCTCCAAGAGACAGCAGGTTCCCGTTCCCACAGCTTTGAAAATTAACCTCCTCTCCTTTTATTTCAAAGCTGCCGATTGCTGGGCAAGATGAGGAAACAAAATCATCCAGGTAAATGAAAGGTGTTGACGCATCCCAAGCGATTTCTCACCGTTCATTTCATCCGCACTGCTGAAACCAGACAGCAATCAGAAAGCCCCCGCCTACTTAAATCAACGGTGAGAAATCCTTGGGATGCATCAAGTAGGTAGAGGGTATGAAGAAAAGATGAGGTACGAAGGTGAGTTAGCCAAGAATATAAAGGAGGATAGTAAAAGCTTCTTTAGGTATGTGAAGAGGCAAAAAATTGATGTTTGGGAAAAGATATAATAGGAATTTGAGGCAAGGAGCAGGAGTAGGCCATTCGGCCCTTCAAGCCTGCACCGCCATTCAATATGATCATGGCTGATCATCCAACTCAGTATTCTTCATACACATGTCAGGGGGGGAAGGGAATCATATATTTTTTTCCCCCGCCACCCCCCCCCCCGACATCAGTCTGAAGAAGGGTCTCGACCTGAAAAGTCGCCTATTCCTTCTCTCCATAGATGCTGCCTCACCTGCTGGGTTCCTCCAGCATTTATGTCTACCTTCGATTCTTCAAGCATCTGCAGTTCTTTCTTAAACAGGAATATGAGGGGTAACTCAAGGACCAGAGGGCATCGGTCCAAGGTGAAGGGAGAAAGATTTAATAGGAATCCGAGGGGTGACTTTTTCCCACAACGGGTGGTGGGTGTATGGAACGAGCTGCAAGAGGTGGTAGTTGAGGCTGGGACTATCCCAACGTTTAAGGAACAATAGACAATAGACAATAGGTGCAGGAGTAGGCCATTCGGCCCTTCGAGCCAGCACCGCCATTCAATGTGATCATGGCTGATCATCCCCAATCAGTACC